>NC_051048.1:15602772-15862580 GCF_904848185.1 Acanthopagrus latus
TGCAATAAACAACGTAAGAATATAGACGGAGACATGAAGATCATACCAAAACACTTCTCCTCACTCCACTCCGACTCTCTTCCCGCTTCCTTCGCTCTGCTCCGTTCTACTTTGATAGCCATGCAGTTCTTACAGTGAGGGACCACGTTCAGCTCAGTTGATGTTACATGAAATTTGTCGTGATGCTGAGAAAATGAAGGTGCAAGTGTGAGAGCGACTCATCCATTAGCTGACAACTTTTACAGTTGTTACAACTATTACTGTTACAAGAGTGAATGTGACTTTGTGGCTGAATTCTGTGGAGGCAAACCAAAACAAGAAAGTATATGATTTTTAGGCACACGTGATGTTTAAATTAAATTGTGACTGACCAACACTGCCATCCCTAGTAGTGCTTGACTCAAACTATATTCAAGGTGCCCAAATTCTGATCTAAATATTTCCACTCGAATTTTCTTTTGAATTTGACCAATATCATTTGAGCAATTTCATGTTTTTATTTTGTTTTTTTTTTTAATTTCCACTTGTCCACTTTGTCTTAAATTCTTATAATAGTTTGACCATAACTGAATTTGAGAAAACTTGAATATAGAGCTTTTAACCCTGAACCACATTAACAGTACACTGTACAGTCTTTAACCACTAGTAGCACTATGGAGCATTTATTAATTCAAATTAATTTAACTGATTCGTCTGTCTTATAAATCTGCACTAGCACTCCCCAAGACCTGTGAACACATTTAAAATGTGTAAAAATGGTGGAGTCGCCCTTTAAACACGAGTGTTTTTAGTAGTCGTGGCAAAATTTTACATTAAGATTTTCAGTTGCATCGAAGATTCAAATGATCACAGTTAGTAGTTGCATCCATTGAATTCCTATGCAAGATAAACAAACTCAACAAGCAACGGCTTAAATTACAAGACATTAAATCCATAAATCCAGATACTGTACATTTGTGTCACCTACCAGTGATTTATTACAAGCGGTTTGTCTAATTTTGAACGTCCAGCAAGACAGTTCACAAAAGTCAGGGGGAATCCAGCTGATGTTGAACTTATCCCCAGCTTTAATGGCTGTCCATGTCAGGGGTAGAGGTCTCACTGTATCGAGAAAGACATGACAGGGAGTTAGTAATTGCAGTCTGGTCAGATGAATGCTGTAAACCAAAAGTCCAAACAATGTGCTTTTAAAAATCATGCACAAAAGACACGCTTATTTGTTTTACTCCCCTAAAATGGCTGCTCTGTGTCTTTTGGAGTGTGTCATTACCCCCCCCCCCCGATTACACAAATACATAAACACATGTACGCACATCTCCACACCATGACAACCGCAATGACATTTCCAAGAAAGGACACAGAGCGACTTCTCTTGTACCTCGATCCGACACTCAATTTCCTCATTTAGCCGAGACGTATTTCAACAGAGTGTTTCCTGCGCAGGACTCTTGATACCAAATTAGAAGTGGTCGGGTCCACTTGCTACATACCATTCTCTTTAAGCCAAATCTTGAAGGTGTTCCTGACAAGTCTGTTGTTCAGTGTTCCATTAAACAAGATGTGGATGGCATGTGTGGGCTTCGCCTGCAGATTACAGCCAGTCCTTCCGCCAACGTACTCTGGGCACGCTTGCAAGTTCGGGTTGGATTTGTTGTTAATAGAGGCGCTGAGATCTTCAGCTGTTAACCTTGGGAAGATAAAGAAAAGGTGATTTACTTTCATACACACAGTTCGCTGCTGAGAGCTTCATGAGAGGAGCGGTTTTCATCAAATCAATACCAATCACATGTCTGTCTGTTAAATACAAAGCTGGAGCCAGCAGGCTCTGCGCAGATGTCACATTATCTGACGGCCAGCGCCTCTTCAGATCACTAATTAACACACTGCATCCAGTTTGTTTAGTCCCTATAAAAGACCTAAGTTTCTGGTTGTCGCAATACTCCGAGATGGTAAGTCCCTTGGAGGCGCTCAAAGTGAGCTGGCATATAACAGGAAGTCAAAACTACGACTGCAAAAAAATCATGGCGCATGAACACACATATATATATTTTTTACTGAGGCTTTGATTTTGAAAGTGCGCCGACAGGGATCTTGTTTTATCGAAGCTGCTTCGCATTTGCCGCTCAACATCAGTGACCTCTCTGTAGCCTCGTGTCGCCTACACGACTCAAAAAGTTCGTGTGGCTCGCTTAATTATCTTTTTTTCACAGTGTTAGTGCATGCAGTTCACGAAGATTCATGTTGGATGCTTTGATCTCATTAAAGAGAAGAACACTATCACTATAATTAAGTTGCACCTGGTTCACCTGTTGATGTGTGATGTGTTGACAATATGAAAACTATAGAATACACCTGACTTTTCCTCCTCAGATGGTATAAACATACATTATAAATGTAACCATGTGAAATTCAAATATATATATGTATATATACACACACACACACACACACATATATACACATATATCAAATGTCACCAGAAATATATTGCTGGTGACATTTTCTGAACTACATCAATCTTCTGATCTTTTACAACAAGATAGCCATTTCAGAATTTGACAAATATGCCTTTCAGCTATGGATTTCCAGCGATGCTAATGGTTTGGTCATGGCTGCCAGGGGGCAACAGTCACCCCCCTTATTTAGCATTATCTTACCAAACATGGTTTGGGCCTGCAAGTGCGAACCTCAAACAGTAAACATACAGTGCCTGACCTAAGACTGACACCAGGCTTCAGGCCTGAGCTGATAAAAAGCTGGGCTGAGCTGCAAGGGGATTTTGGCCTGAATGTGAGTTTAGCTCATGGCCTCCAGTGGGATGGTCCGGCTGTCTCACTCTGAGAGAACTTTCGGTTTGCAGCACAACTTACACATGTCCAAATTTATTGTGTGGGTTTAAATATACAATTTTTTTTTTAAAAAATCAAGAAAACAAAAGCACACATACCTGAAGAAAAAGCCAAAATCTGCAATGTCACTGACCCGGTGCCAGGAGCAGCGTGTTAGGTTGGAGGAATGGATGTAGCAGCTCAGATTTCTCACCAGCTCTGGGAAGAAGAGAGACACATGCTCACATCTTAATGAACAAACAAATACGGAGGCAATACTGCAGTCCATATACGGTTCAGAGCACTCCAGCCTGCATGCTGTTTTTTTTTTTCTTTTTGTCTGCTCAACAGTAAGAAAAACTTTGGAACAACATCAGTCTTATTAAGGGCAATGGCGAGTAAAATGGGATACCTGGGTAAATGACGGGCAACTCAACTGGCTCACTATGCGTGTCATTACAGATAGTTCTGACAGCGAGGTATAGGTGTCGCCCGTCCATCACTGTATACTCGCTCCAGGTCAGGTTTTTCGGGATCTACCAAGTGCAGAGAGGAAGAAAAAAAACACAACAACATCATCATCATCAGACGCATCAACACTGAGAGAACTCGGCACTGCGCTGTACACGTAACATGACGACAGGCAAAAATGAAATTGTGGAGAAATGCCTGAGGTCATTTTCATGGGGGTCAACATATGCAACATCATGCGTACATTTGCTTATCTGCAGTATTGAATTCTACCGTGTCAGCCTTATTCAAACAACCTATTTCATCTTTATATCAAGTTTTATGTTTTACAGTTAGGGATGTAACGGTATGAAAATTTTACACCGTGGTAACCGTGACCAAAATTATCACGGTTATCGGTATACCGCGGTATTTTTAAAACGTCTTCAAAAAGTTGAAAAAACACTGATAAACCAAAATCATTTCACCAAGATTCATATTTAAATAGATTTATTATATATTAAAATACTCCAAATCCAAAACACTGCAAAATCAACATTAAACAATTATAAAAGAATGTATCAAAACTGTGCAAAATAGGTCATTGGCTTTTTGTGATGAGGCGGTCTGTTTTTGAAACGTGTCCTTTAATGTCTGCGTTACAGAGGTAGAATGAGATGTATTGGCAGCAGCACTCGATTGGCCAGCAGACCCTCTCTGTGATTATTAATTATTACTGTCATTGTTACTTAATGCCAAGGGTGCAGCCAACACAACACAAAACTCACAATTTAGATAGTATCACTTTTGCGCTCGACGGATTGACTAGTTTGGTCTAGCTACCAGAAGACGTGGATGTCAACAAACCAGTAAAGCTCCTTGCACAAACACACTGCTTTAACTACTTTTTTATTCATTTTGAGTCATACACTCTGCAGTGCTGTGTTGTAAGGTGTCTGCTGATGTTGCATCACATTTGGGGTGAGATGTGGAGCATGTTAAGACGCTTAAAACACAGTGTAAAGTTCTGACCCCATGCTGTTAGATGTCAATGCTAACTCTCCGTTCACGGAGCCCTGTAATGGTTGGACCAAATGTGTTCGCGTCTTCGGTACTGGCAAGTCAAGGGCAGCTTGAGCAATGAAGCTGCGTGTTAAAATCGACCGAAGTTCTCCTTTAAAAAGCAGGATAAAGCACCCAAGAAACCTTTATCTTTCCATTCCTTTAAGGCTCCTTGTCACTGATTTAAAAAAAATACCTGTGTAATATCATGATACCATGATGCAGAAATGGCTCTGTCATAGTCTTGACCTGTTGCAACCCTAGTCGCACATGTTAAGCAAGCTTCAGTGGAATTCACGCACGTAGTCGAAATCTATGGAGTAAAACCCCTGTGCGCAGCATTTGAATACACTCGGAGGTAGAATTTAACTAAGCGCATTTACGCAAGACCTGTACGTTGATACAGTTCCGAGGTGCTTCCATTTTCATCTGATGCAATTCTGTACTTGAACACTAAACGTAGCCTCCGTTACATATATCTGTGTCACAAGTGTTTGACAAGCACAGCTGATGGGTAATTCTGTATGTCGGAATCGATATCAGAATTCTGTACTGCCTGATATCCTTATCTGCATCTGTTCTCAAGAATGAGTGGTTAGGCAGAGACAGAGGCAAGTCAAAAGCCTCCCTGCACGCACATCGAATCATCATCTAAACAAATCTAAAAAGATCTAACAAGATGAAGCCAGTGTCATGCTGTTAGCTACCATGGTCCTCTGTGCAAAACTTTGTGATCACGCAATGGTTCCTGAGGACTGAAGAACAATAGAACAACCCTGCAGCAGTCATTATGATGCTCCTTTGTCACACGCTAATAAAAAATAAATAAATAAATAAATAAAAAATAGCAGCATCATACGATTTGGGTAATGCACCGAGCCACATGCCGGTTTTGAGTATTTCCGATTGTGCAGTGCTAGAGTTCTGTAAAGTTTGTGATAATGCAAACGGTGCATGAATCACCATCTGTATATGCGGCAGTTGGCTGTCTAGAGCAGGATTTATTTTCTGTAGAGCATCTGTTATAATAATAGTAATAAAAAAAGTCATTATTCAATGATCCAAAATTTCAAGTTACTGTAGTTTTCTGTAAATTTTCTGGGAAAAATCATCCCCCGATGTGTATTCATCGCGATTCTTGTAAACTAGTGCTGGCTCTGTTTACTGCTGGGATTAAACCGACTGAGCAGCTGTGCTTTCAGGAAACAGGAAATAGTTGCACTCTTAAATACATTAGGAGTCAGCATCCTTTGCTATCAAAAGAACCATTTTCCTCTCCTCCGTCCCTCGTCAAAAGAAATATGCCTGGAGCCACAAAACATATTTGTGTTTTATAATGAAGGGAACACAGCCTAGAAAGTATACATTTTCCCGACCAGATTATAAATAGGCCCAAATCAGCATTTGTTTATATTTTCACATGATGTGGCAACTCTGCAGAGGGCTACAGGTTAAGATCTCTGAACTTTGCATTTCCAGTTCAATGATGCCGAAAGAACGAGCCTACAATACATGCAAACAGAGCAGCAATTAAATGTGCAAAATAAAAAAAAAAAAGTAGCCTCATTTGATAATACATTAAAACACACAGCAGCAGGAGCCTAGATTAGAAATAGGCACATACAGCAGTCAACCCTTGAACATAAAGCACAATGATGATAGAAAACATACAATTCTGTGTATAGGCTGAACATTTTGACTGTCAGAGAATGTAAGGATATAAAAATAAAAAATAAAAATAAAATAAAATAAAAAAAGATATATGTATATATCTTTTTTTATTCATTTATTTATTTATGTATTTGTCATGTAAAATGTCAAGCCACAGGGAGCCACTGCAGAGGGGCAAAGGAGAGCCCCAGATTTTGGGATATCATTATTATTACTAATGGGATTATGTAGTGCAGGCGCCACAGGGATCCACAAACAAGACTTCAAACAGTAGTGTTACGTTTTGGTGGAACGCACTTGTACACTGTGTACTCACGCATGTGTATCTGTCGTCCGTCTGATTGGTTCGTGACCACTCTACTTCATAGCTGCAGTTTTCCACTGGATGCCGTGGTGGCGCCCAGGACAGCTGAGGCTCAAAACTAGTAATCCACCGCAGCGACACGTTCTGTGGCGGCAAGACTTCACCTTTTGGAGAAAATAGAGAGTTCGACATTGCTCATTATTCGTCACAATGCAACCGTGTGCCCTCTCCTGCTGCGTTTACGTGCTTCTTTTGGCGTGTTCACGAACGTCACACAGACCGTGACGTAGTTACTGGGAAATACCATTACGGTTGAACTTGGGAAAACATTTTTAGGGAAGGAAAAATTCGACAAGAACACAGGCGATAGAGGAAGGTATAGACATGTAAACACAGTTGGGTATATTTTCTTACTTGTGTGGGACGTTAAGACGAGGCAGCTTAAAACGAACAGCTCCAAACGTTGAGAGGTCCAGGTCATCCTTCCTGGGAGACGTGTCCCACAGTTTACTGTGAGCGCAGACGCCGGTGAGAAGGGCTTACTCCCGCTTCCTGAGGACGACCGTGTGCTGTCCAGCCTGTTGGGGGTTTTTTTTAACACGAAAAAGTTAAAACGGCCGGTCCAAACGTCTCTGTCTCAGTTCGACTTTCGCTTCTAGCGTCTTCGCAGCAAGGCTTAAAACTGTTGGAGGCTGGAATTGGGCGGAGAACTTCCCCTTCTCTTTTTTCCATTTAGATTTAGGGAGTCACACATGCCGCAATGGCCTTTACTGTGGAGGTCTTGGGCAGAGATGAGTAAGAGTTGACTACTCACGAACCAGGCCCTTTAAATTGACATTAGGTGTAAACATAAAACACGTGTTTTTAAAAAAAAAAAAAAAAAAAACACCCAAAACGGTTTCATCATCTTCTTTCTTTTTTTCTTTCTTTTTTTTTTTTTTAATTCTAAGTCGCTGTTCATGATGACATTTCTGTCCAGGTGTTCTTTAGGTCTTTTCCAGGAGGTCTGACAGCCCAGCCCAACTGTGGAGGATTTCAAGGGACAACACTAAATATAACTTCATTATAATACCAATGTGGAAAAAAATGTTTCATCGTGACACAGGAACGTTTAACTACTTGCAAAAAGGTTTTTCGATGTAATACCGATGCCTCTTTGTGACTCACAATTGGCAACAAGAAGAAAAGCAGAATGCTGAAATCAAACAGAGATCATTACATCCAAAAGCAGATATCTTCTTTTTTTTTTCTTTTTTCTTGTTCGCACAATATATTATCCTGCATAGGTTAGCCTCTGTTGTGTACACTGGGAAGTTGTTCTGGTGTGTACAAGATACATTAAAAAAACAGTTGGGGACTTTGGGGTCTCCGTACAATACAGGGGTCTCTGTGCTCCAGGAAAGAAGCTGCTCCTAGTGGTAGGACACGGCACTAAAACAAAGTTGACTTTCTTTTTCTTTCTCCACAGGGGCTATGAAAATCAACTACAAAATGAAAGGTCCTTGCAGCATTTTTAAATAATGAATAAAGTCATATTGACATTGTGAAATGCTGAATCTTCCAAATGAACCTAAGACTACAAAACACAAAGTATTAACGCTGAAGTAGATTACATTTTAGCCAAAGGGATTGTTCATGCCCGGGGTTTATAACTCTATTAAGTATTATTAGTGTGATTTTAGTATGACTTACTGGCATTAGTAAATAAGAAATTGGTATCAACTCTTAAATGTTTTACAAATGGCACCTTGTACCGACTTGGGTTGGTGTTCCTTCAGTTACTTCACAAGGAATGTAAACGGTACCACATCTCAGTGCTCCAAGTTGTGATCTGCCATTAATACCAAAGAATCCAAAGTCTACTAGCTGTGACAAGTCCATTAGTTGTTATTGAACTCACAAAGAGAGCTAAAACCAAAAGGCACCACTGGGCACAGACATTTTCACTTTCGCTTTCTTTATTACTTACCAAAACAGTCCAATCATCGGTCACTCAAGAAATAAAGGTGATAAGTGAAACAAAGCAACCAAATGAATAAAGTCATATTGACGTCGTGAAATGCTGAATCTTCCAAATGAACCTAAGACTACAAAACACAAAAGTATTAACGCTGAAGTAGATTACATTTTAGCCAAAGGGATTGTTCATGCCCGGGGTTTATAACTCTATTAAGTATTATTAGTGTGATTTTAGTATGACTTACTGGCATTAGTAAATAAGAAATTGGTATCAACTCTTAAATGTTTTACAAATGGCACCTTGTACCGACTTGGGTTGGTGTTCCTTCAGTTACTTCACAAGGAATGTAAACGGTACCACATCTCAGTGCTCCAAGTTGTGATCTGCCATTAATACCAAAGAATCCAATGTCTACTAGCTGTGACAAGTCCGTTAGTTCTTATTGAACTCACAAAGAGAGCTAAAACCAAAAGGCACCACTGGGCACAGACATTTTCACTTTCTTTATTACTTACCAAAACAGTCCAATCATCGGCCACTCAAGAAATAAAGGTGAAAAGTGAAACAAAGCAACCAAAGACTAAAAGAAAAAAAGCTGGGCCGCCGCTTAGCTCAGTTGGTAGCGCGCACGACCCATGTGCCGAGGCTCACCCCCTCTCTTACCTTGTTTCTTGTCACACTCTTCAGCTATCCTGTCAATAAAGCCAGAAAAAGGCCAAAAAATAAAAAATACAAATACAAATAAATAAAAAAAATTTAAAAAGCTTCCCCTGGGAGTGTTGGTGAATGAGGAAGCACACAAACGCTCACAAAGAATCAACAGAGTGCCAGTCACATTGTTATCGGTTTAATGTATCCTCAGATAACTGCACAATTCTCTATTATACTTCCCTCTTTCCAAAAAAAGTATGTACAAAGGTTAAATCAGTACCACAGGTCTGATTTTCAAGAGACTTATCAGATAAGTAGCTTTAAGAAAATTGTTATTATTTCCAAACTATACAAGACATTTGGCATCTTGAGTCATCAGTGTCCACAAGCAAAGTTCATGCAGGTCAATCTTCAAAATCCTTTTAGCATGCACTCATAATGGTTTTACTTAAAGGGGCTACATGGAGCACCAGCTGTGGGTTTAAACTAGTGGACCCTGCTCTCTGTTAGCTTATAGGAGAGAAGCATTTGGATGAAGAATTTGAGAACATGCATGAATTCACATCCTTTGGACTGTCATGGATAGTCTGACATGAGTTGTTTACGGAGCAAATCCACAGTCCAACAGCATTAAACAACTTATACACGTCGTCCACAGACTTGTATAGATGTAGTCATTTTTCTGACACTTCACAATCTGCTCACATGTCAAATGAAAAAGTGATTAATAAATGTCAACTGCCACAAATTGTTACAAAGAGCCCTGTTAAGTTCGGTTCCAAGATAACATATTCAAAATTTCACCATAACCCTGACATAATAAACTCTCTGTTTTAAGGAAGGGAAGGAAGGAATCCCAGCACTAACACTCACTCGCTCATTCCTTGGTTGGAGAAAAGTTGCAAAAATCGGCCAAATCAGGCCGTTTTCCGAGGTCTTGCCTTCCTGTCAAGTCGTGGGATCACTCAGAAGTATGATACACACCACATGTTATTGCTTCATACTGGCGTTTGCATATCATTCCTACAGATGAGACTCATGCTGTGAAAACATTAGCCTCCTATTGTTATTCCCTTTCTGGGATACAGCAGTTCTTCTTACAGGCGCAACATTTCCCAGTAAAGTCGGCCTCCGCTGGTCCACTTGCAAGCCTCCACTCAGACCAACCAAACGCATGGCCTGCTCGCATCCTCGTCTCCCTCCTCAGTCCTCCGCAACATAACAGTGCAGGCATGACAGTTCTTGTCTTTTTGAAGATGGCTCCAAGGATTCAGGGTATTTCTATGCCCTTGACAAGCCTCAGAAGGCTACATCTGCACTAACTTGAAAAATAAAAGCAGCTGAAAATCTTGTTTTTGCCAGCCTCTGGTGGTTGAAGTTCTCCTGTGACAACAGTGATACAGAATTGTTCTCAGGTCATTACAGTAAAGGTGCAGCAGAGTTCTGGCCTGACACCACAGCTATTAAATGTGCGCGAGACCTGAAATCTTTCAACCAGAAGTCAAACCTGGCATGCCTGGTGCTAAATTAATCTGTAAATGTTCTCGATCAATTTGCCCAGAGTGGAAGTCCAGCTTTACCGCATGCACTGCAGTGTAAATGTACATGTCAGGAGGTTTGCTGGAGGACACAGTTTTCAGGCACTAGAACAACTTTGCAGGGTTCCAAGCGTTCTGGTACCGGCTTGTACAGATTCCCTCCGTTCTAGAAAAAAAATAATAAAGAACGGCATTATGAGCGTTTTATGGAGACATAGAAACCAGGTGAATATAGCAGTTTCATTTTTTCCTAGAAATCACCTGAAGTTCTCTCGGCCCGTTCATCATCATTTCCTTAAATATTGTAGAGGGATCTGGTATGGTGGGGCAAATAATGGCGCTGTGCCTACAGACAACACACCAGAACAAGAGTGTCAATGACAGAAAGCAACAACCAGCACACAATGACTCCACCACCAGCAAATCACATTTAAAATGTATGTTTTTTTCTTTCTGTAACAGATTCCTGCAATGCATTTTTTACGTAAAGAGTGTTAACACCTCACATTCATAGTCAGATCTCTGCTCTGGCTTTTAGTGAACTGTATCATACACCACCGTTGTACTTAAAACATCTCCAGAATGTACCTATACACACTGCCAACTCTGTCCACTGCTTAAACACTAAATCGCTCCATTGGCAGGTCAGGTCAGTTAAAAGTAAGTTTGACTGTTTGCCTGTTGTAGAAAGGCAAGGGCCACAGGAATTATAGGTTTCTTTCATGTTAAGTGGCAGCTTGTGTAGATAATCTGGTTATTAGTCATTGAACTTTAGTTATAGACATAAACTTGGACTCATGGCATGTGTGTCTAAGGCACCAAGTCAGCTTTTATTAAAGGTTTAGGTGTTGCAATAGTCTCAGTGACATGTTGCAGATCTCAAATATTCTAACATATTCTAAGGTATGCTTTACAACACTGACTTTTGATACACTAGATTGCGAAATTTGGTATTAAGCCACTGGGCACCCAGAAATGTACTTCATACAATCTACAAACACCCCTAGGTGGAACTCTTTGTCTTAAGCCTACGTAGGCCAACTGTTCTCTTTCAAAGACGTACCTCTTGAAGCAATAGCAAGACAGAATGACGCAGATGGACAGAATGATGGGGATGACAATGGCAACCACAGTCAGTGTCCTGTCAGGAGGCTTATTACTACCTGTGATGAACAAGTGAGACAATTTCTTCAGTTTTTAGGGCAATTTCAAGCTTTTTGCTGTCATGTGGCAAGTAGTATAGAAAAAAATTGTGCTTTACATTTTGTGAAAATCTCTTCGTTAATGACTGGTGTTGCTGTAGAGCTCTACACTGACATCAAGAGGGCTATTTCATAGTGTTACCACTAGGGCTGCCACCAGCAATCATTTTCAACATTGATGAATCAATTCCCAAAGCCCAAAATTGTGTCCTCCAATATCTTGCTTTGTTCAAAACCAAATGTTCAAAAAAGATATTCAGTTAACTGTCATGAATTTCTCAACCCAATTAATTGATTATCAATTCAAGAACCCACTGCTATCAGTGAACCAAGTCTATTAATGTCAATTTTCAAAATTTCAAGAGCTTTGATTTTTTTCTCCTCAGTACAAATGTAAAAGATTTCGAGGACCTGTGGGAACCCTCATTTTATCAGGTCATTGTTCAAATGGTTTGAACCACTGCCTTTAATAATATACACACAATCAACGTAAAAACTAAGTGACTTAATAGAAATGTGGCTTAGCATACTGAATAAATGCAGCATGAAAAGTCAGTGTGGTGACTAAGACAGTTACCGTAAGGTACATATTTGCTCCAGTCGCTGGATATATCTCCGCAATGTTTAGCAGTCTTGACCCTGGCTTTGAACTCATAAAGACAGCGTTTATCGTAGGGCATCGTCATGGTATGTCCACCACTGCCTGTGTTTTGGCATGTCTCCTATAAGATAGTGAGCACACAAAACACAAGTGATGCTTTCCATCAGGTATAGAGAAACTATATGCCATTTGGCAAATAATGAATACACATTTGTGGTGAAACAACATATGCTGAAATAGAAACTTGGTTCCCATTTGTGGTATTTGCAACTGATGCTCAACTGTGAAGACATTCAGTATCAGTGTAGCAAATGCAAAACAAAATTACATGAAAGAGGACATAAAAATAATTACGTTGTTGCTGCATTTTTTGTAGCAAACGTCGTATTGCCAGCAGCCAGTCATGATGGTTGCGCCGACCTTTGGAGTTGTCAAGTTCACAATGAGAGAATCTCCATTTTCTGTGATGTTCAGCTTTGGTGGATGAACCACTAAGGGGATATAAAAAATATCCAATATTTACTGAATGGCAGCAAAATAAAACAAGATTCAATCACTGGTTCAAAAAGTATTTTAAAAGAAAATGCTTCATAAATTAATTTCATATTTTGACATCAACAAAAAACTATCATAGGTAATACCAACCAAGTACAGGTTCGAAGGTGCTCATTCCAGCTTCAGTTTCCACAAGTATGCATATGTTATCAGTAGTATTGATGTTAAGGTCACAACCATTCCTCTCTCCCAGGCTGTAAGGCTGGTCACAATGCTGTAAACTTTTGATACATTCCTCCGATTCTCCCTTCATCCTGCAATGACAAACAGGCATTGCATGCATGTATCACAATTCCAATTCCAAAATAGTTTTGATGCTGTGTAAAAAAATAAATAAAAAAGCTTTCTGTCCTACACTTAACTGAAAACAGCACAAAAACAATATATGTATTGTTTCCCTCATCTCAACTTTTGAAAAACTATTCATTTTTGTCAATGTATAGTTGTTCTGAATTTTTTCAATCAAGTTTGGACAGGGGCAACAAAATACCAAAACAACTGATAGGAAAATCCCACAGGTAAACAGGTTCATTGGTAACAGGAGATAGTATTATGTTTGAATACTTGAGTATGAAAGGGGCATTCTCCAGATGCTCAGTTTTTCATGAGCAAGGATAGGATGAGATTACTGAGGATTATTGGTGCTCAGAAACACTTTTTGAACAGTTGTCAGTAAACAAAGCTTGTTTGCCTTTGACTGCACAATGTCTTTATCTTAAAAAGTGTCCCAGCTGTTATGGAATGAATGTTGCCTTTTTTCCCCCCCATCACTGGATCCTGCATTCCCTCCACACACCACTAGATGTCCACACAGCTCACAGAATTTCTGCTGGTCATTATCTGTGGACTGATCAATATTCCTGAATTATGTTGCTAAATTGACACCATTAGCAGTCCTAAATGAAGGATGGAAATTCCACCCACGAGCAGGTTCTTGCATTGCTGATGATCAGATAAGCACTATGATCCAGACATTTCAATTCTCAGGGAAACAGGGTGAGAGAATGCTCCTGAAAATACAGGAATGAGATAGAAAGAGATACATTTCTCTATAACTGACTCTCTTAAGAGGAACTAAAGGGGCTATACTAACCCAAATGGCATTTATAATGGTGGCCATCTTACATTCAACAGGGACTTTAGCCAAAGTTTTTGTACACTGAGGCCCCCATAACAGGTAATGTCTTTTGCCTTTTGCTCATCCCATTTCACACTTGGTTTGTCCTGACACTCTAATTGAACATCACTCGACAGGATTAAAGAATTTTGACAATCATGATCAAACTTTCTGGAGGTATACATGTACTGTATCTCCTTTACATCGTATGTTGCTGTAATTCTCACCTATATGAGAGTGTCAGGTTTAGAGTTGAATTTACTGGGATCCAGGAGCACTTGTTGGTGTCTGCGAAACATTTGAAGTCCTTCACCACTTTAGCTTTACAGGACACAGGGAAAAGTGTTACATACATACATACATACATACATACATACATACATACATGAGGAAAAATTCAAGTATGGAAGCACAAGATAATCTCAATACTGTATCAAATTAGTGTCATTTCAGCATTCTCCTTCTTACCTCGAGGCCGAGGGGGTTTAATGGTTATTTCAGCAGGGGTGTTCTCTTTTGAAGCTAACTGACTACAGTTAGTCCAAACTCTGTACGTCCAATTAGAATCCATGTCTTCAGTGAGAAGAAATGTTGTGTAATCTGTCCCTGGCACGCATGTCTGAAGCAGGAGGAAAACAACATTAGCTTTAATGAAACCTAATGACATTAATATCAACTTTCTTTCCCGCCACCCCAACACTTGCTTAAATATGCCAATTAAAATTCACATTCTTAGATATATCTCGTCGAATTTGAATTTAATTTGTTTTAGTTAAACATTTTATTTCATTTCAGTGCATTACGGCATCCCATTTATCTTATTTCAAAATTAAAATTGATAAAAAAAAGTTACTAACTACATCTTTTTCCTTATGGTCCTTCAGCAGGAATTTGATGTTGTTGTTGTCTGGCAGATCTTTGGGCTTCTTCCAGAATAACCTGAGAGTAAACTTGTCGAGCCACTCATGTGACAACTCTGTCGGTGGAGGACACAGATCTGTAGGACGAGAGATTTTATAAAAGTAGAATTAATCTCACCTGTTCAGAATTAACGATACTGTTGGGCTGAAAGCTTCACAAGAGGCTACCATCAGCCTAAGTAATTAATTAATTTTCAACATGTATTATTGAACCCCATGTGCCACTGTTTGTCTCTATGTAAAAATAAAACCACAAGTCTTTTCCCAACACTCGCTGCTGGTTTGAATATTTGAATACATTTCCAGATAAGGGCCCGTAATCTAGTTTCTGCCCCGGGGCCCTTTGAAGGTTTGAGCAATGATGATATTTTTAATTAGTTTAAAACAAAAAGTAAAAAAAAAAAAAAGTTAATTCATTTATTTTATTTAAAAGTTGTATAATTCTTTCACTGTCAAGAAACAATGAAATGTTTTGGTTTTTTTTAGCACTTGTAGAGATTTATAAACAACTTTACTACAAATAATTGCATAATAAATGATTTACAAGGAATTTCATGTGTTAACTGTGAAATAACTATATTTGCAATAAATTCACCAATTTTTTTCTACATATGGCATTTTTTTCTCACCCTTACACACATTTAACTAACTTCTTAGATGGTGGCTTTGTGCCAAGTGGATACAACACCACATGGTGTGTTGTGTAAAAGAGCTAACGTGACTAATCATCTTTTGCAACAGAACCTTAGAGCTTGTTTTTCACAGCAATCACTCTGGCCACTCCTGCCAACCATCTTTTAATTCAAGAGTAAACAGCATCAGGTTGCATTTTCTGTAATGCTGAAGTCAGGAGCCTCGTTTTCTCTTGTGTTTCAGATCAGGCGAACATGTCTTATCCAGGGGCATCACATTAAAATTAACGAACTGTCCATGCAAGAAAAATGCATTTAGCTGATAGGAGATTTTGGGGGGGGGGGGAACCCCTAATGAGAGCCATCCTTACTAAATAAATGCTTTATTAACCAACTGTTAAGCGTGCATCTGTAAATGTAATAAACATCAGCTGAAACTTTACAAAAAAAATTGCTCAATAAATGGTTTATTTCATTGTTGTTTAATATGAAATAATTGATACCTAAAGTTGAATTATGTAAGACACATATGTCTTACGAAGATATCCATGTAGAAATCTTCTTGAGACATATTTATTTCATGCGGTGTAAAAGACGATTCATTTCCGGCTGTATGGTCGCAAACTCATGTGAATCTGACGCACTTTACATTTTGTTTGCGCGTCTATTATACAGTGTAGGTAGTTGATTGCAGCAGTAGTGCAGCAGTGGTCGGAGGACTCCGGCCTTTTAAATTGAAGTGAAAAAAGTCCCTAACTTAAGATTACACTAAAGTATAATAACAGCAAATTGTACAACATTATGTGTTGTGGTGAAAGCCCCTTTCAGATAATTGTATTATTGTAAACGGCATTATTGGAATATTATTGCTGAGGTAGCTCCATTTTAATCAGCTGGAGTGGAGAGCATATTAACTAGCCCACATTATACAGGCTGCTGGGTAGTTTACTCTGTAGTACAGTGTGTTTTATAAGCCCTTATAAAGCTTACTCTGTCAAATAAGTCCAACCATAAGATAGATGTTGACTTCAAACTACAATACTCATAAATTATCAAGTATAAAAGCAAGGAAAGTACCTCAAAATTACCTTAAGGTAGACCCAAAGTACTTGGGTAAATGTACTTTGTATCCAATTAAGGCCACTAGAGGAAGTATTCCTCTCCAATAAACACTTTTCCCTTTACTGCTTTACAAAAAGTTCCAATAGATTCCCATTATATTCCAGTCGAATGAATTTTCTGTGACCATTCTTAATAAATAATAATTTAACCGTAACAATTAGGAGAAAACCCCAGCTAATAAGGCCTGTAAATTCAATGAGTTTTGAACAACAACTTTTCCTCATATGACCATTTAAAGGTTTTTTTTCTTTGAAACCTTGTTATTGTTGTTTTAGACATGGTTATCAGGTTACCAGGTGAGTAGGCAGGTGTCTCCACTCTTTCGCATTTAGGCTACTCAAAAAGTGTACGGAAATTATGGTGTCATGTCTTCGAAACTGATAAACGTTTCTTGCCTGTAAACACATGCGTTTTCCAACTAAACATTTTTCATGGCATGTCTAAACATGAGCTGCACGTCACGGCGGAGCCCTCGTTTGAGATCTTGGTTGCGATTGGCGCCTGCACCGTATTTACAACACAAAGGCGCAGACAAATCTTAACTCGGGGTTTTGAGCGCTGTTTGTAAAACGACGCATAAATTATAGCACTGAGCAGCAGAAGAATCTGGACCCCCCCCCCGAAAAGACTTTTAGGAAACGTATTCGAATTTTTCTTTTTTCCACTGTGCTCTTAATAGGACTTCTTCTTCCCGCCCTCCCCCTTAACCTACCTTTTCTCAGCCAACACCTTTCCAGGAGGGTGTTTCGTGAACACAAGCTAATTACACGTACAAGTACCTCTCAACATGAAACATAATAACAGTTGTCACAATTCGTAAAATATTCTGAGAACATGAGGATTTTCAATATGCCTCATTAGACACATTTAGCCTCCTCTCAGACGTGCGTCATTGAACCCTGCTAATCAAACAAGCCGACGCCACCTGCGTGTTACCTTCAAACCCAGACGAGGTTAAGAAAAACGTGTCAAGCAGCCTATTTCATTCTAACTTTCAACCCCAAGTGACGAAAGAGTCCTTACCTGCTTCACAATGAAGTGTAATTATCATGGCAGTGTATAATAACGCGGTGGGAAAACCCCGAGGAGTCATGTTGTCGTCGGGCGTCCGAGGATCTATTTCATCTGGAAGAAAGTCAGCGGTCCTCTTGAGACGACACTAAGAGCAAAATCCAAGCTCGAGGGGGGGCAGTTTAGGTTGCTGCACACAACTGGAAAATGCAGGCAAAATGTCGTGGGAACTAAAAGTAGCAGGAAAAAAAACAAAACAAAACACCACCCCAAAGGAAAAAGTGGCTCACTGGAGAACGTACAGCAAGGCAGTCACCACACACCTTTTCGCCCCGTGGTGTCTGTTCAACTTGCGGGAATAGCGGGGAGGAGTCGGTGCGAGAGTGGGAGGAAGGCTGTGGTGGCAGTACGTCAGTGACACTCACTGAGCAGGAATGTTAGACCGGTTCTGCTCTTCTCGACGTTGTTACACCTAACAACACTCAACCGTCTTCAAAACGGTGCGTTAATGAAAAGACAGAATTAAAAAAAAAAAAAAAAAGCCAACCTGCCCATTAGTTTTCCCTCAATGAGAGGGCACATCGCGCATGCGTGTCAGCTTAAGTGCAATAACCCCAAACCTCAAGTGTCCTTCCATTACTCCAGGAAATTGGCTCTAAATGAGTCTGTGAATCATTAAGCTGATTATGTGCATGGTAATGGATTTATGCAGCAACAAACTGCACAGAGTGGACAAACTGCAAAGCCATAAAAGGCAAACATGAGACATACATTTGCACATTTGATCCCTGCAGTATTTCCTGAAACCCTGTTGGGATAAAGGAGCGAGCAGGTTTTCACTTACCTCACAAACCCTTATTACAGGATGTGTAGTGTATGACTCAAAGTGTCATTTAGCGCACATGTGTTGTTGCTAATGGGCTTTAGTGGGTAGGGTCTCTCCTATGGCACATGACGTTCAGGGGGTCACAGTTGCAGTGGCGGACTCAGGCTTTCTGAGGGGCACGGGTGCAAATAATGAAAATGTAAGAGGTAGGATTAGAATTGAGGTACATGTGCACATAGAGGCCAACTCACTTTCTAGTGCTCAGCACAGCCAACTGAGATCATTTTATAAAAAAGCGAGTGGGTTGCACACCTTTTTTTAAAAAAAAAAAAATTCAAGCAAAAATGAAATCGTCAGATGTAAAAAGCCAGTGTTAAGCTACAAACAAACTACAGTGCAGCTGCATGACTTCGGTGTTACCGCCACCTAGCTTCCTTCATTATAGAAAATTCCCATAAACTACAGTTTGAGTTAGAATAGCTTGCAATTTAAGTTAGCCTGTAAAGACGGACTAGTGAATAGATGAGTCAACATGTTTGGTAATGAAGTAATTAAAGTGAAACTCTCTCCCTAAATGCAACCGAGGCATTTTTTGTGAACATATACGAGTCAAACCTTTGTGTAAAAGCATAATTACGACGAAAGAGGCACTTTTAAGATTTGCCGTATTTTCGTTTTCGGGTCAAATTCATTTTGAATGGGAACACTTGGCGGAAATTAGCATCAAAATCGCTATTTTCAAAACACTAAGAAGGCTCGACACAACATGAAACTTTGCTCGTAGCATCACCAGGGTCTTTACACATGAACACTTTGTGTACAAAGAGTTTACTAAAAAAGTTTTTGAACAACTCTCCTTAGAAGTAGCTTGTTCCAGTCGCAGCCGTCATGGTCTTGTGGCAACAGCTATCCACGCGGTATCTCACGTGACTTTTCCGGCTTTTGATTTTAGTATTGTTTCTTATATGAGGCTCCTTTTTCAACTTCAAGGTCAATATTGTTTTTCGCAAATGACAAAACAATGAATTATCCGTGCATTTATATGGAACTAAGCTTTAGGAGCGTTTCACCTTAACTGTCCTCCATGTTACGTTGCATTCGGAAATCGACGCTTCTCACTGGCTCACTGAAACATCTGCTAACGTGAGTTGTCCAAAAACTCACTTTTTAGTCACTCTTCTGTTTTTGATGCTATCGCTAATTTGTTTGAGTTTGACCCGAAAATGAAAATACGCTAAGTAAAGTGCCTCTTTTGCCGTAATTCTGCTTTTACACGAAGGTTTGACTCATGTACATTCACAAAAAAAGCCTAGGTTGCATTTTGGCGAGAGCTTCAATGTAAGTTGTATGTCCACAACAACCTCTGTCATATAATTAAGTTTTTTTTTGTTGTTGTAGAATGAACTGTGAAAATCACTTAAGCATGTGTGAACCACAAACCTTCTTTCAGGCATCTAAGACGAAGAAACCAGAAGTGCAAAAATGGAATGCAAACTAATTTCCCGGATATTGACTAATTCCTCTAAAGGGCACTTCATCAACTTGTATCTACCGTAGTGTCATTCAATATGGCAATGCACCCTGTGCATAAAGACTGGTTCATAAGGACATGATTCTCTCTGCCAGGTGTTGAATAACCTGCAAGGCAGATGGATTTGCAAGATCATGTGATCTCAAGAATCTAACCTGCCAGGCTTCAAGCCATGACTGGTGGTTGTTTGGACCATTTAGTGTCCTTTGTGGGACTACAGGCAGCTGAGGACAGCCATGGGCATGGTTTAAGTCGCAAAGAAGAGCAAAGAAGAGCAAAGAAGAGCACCGACAGCTCTTATCTGTGGTAGAGATCTTTTTGTTCCTCTCGAGTGACTTCAGCAAGAGTTTGATTTAGCAACTAGGTCTGCTAGTAGTGGTTAGTACAGTAACTTGGAAAGTATGTTGTTGTATAGTCTTTGGAATAAGACACCAGATGGTTCCTTGTAACAAACCATCTGGCGCATGAGGTTACATTTAAGTTGAGAAAGAATTCATCAGCGGAGGAATGCTTTGTGAAAGCTGGAGAACAGCATCTAAATGGAGACAGTTGTCTCAACTACTGTCAAGGTCAAAACAGATCTTTGCCCCTCAACAGTTTTTCCCAGGTTTTTATTGGAAAAAGGCTTTACAAAGTAAGTTTGACAAGCAGCCGCACTTCAGTATATAATGCAATAAAAACAAACAAAAAAATCTCTCTGCTAGGACAGATTTGGACTGAACGGGAGTCCAAAATGTTTCAAATATAAATACATACATACATACAGTACATACATGGATACAGAATTCACTTTACAGCATGACAACAAATTATGTACATTTGCTTAAATATTATTCATCTATCTGCTAATTACAGTGTAGCACTTGTGAAATACTGTGTATAACCAGCATGTGATGAAGGTCTTATTACTTGAGATAAGGGAGTCTTTTCAGAAGGCAGATCAGAAAGGCACTGGATCATAAACCAGATGAGAGGAACTCTACAGTCACTCACTCCACTGAAGTAAATATTATCACACTGCTGTGATCAGTGTGTCCTGTCTTCAAATCCTGTTTATGACTTCCAATGTCTACAGGCTGTAAAATAAGCCCACAGAGAATACTGTTTGAGTGATTGTGTGACAGCTCTGATAGAATTTACATTTTTTTTTTCTGCTATGGCATTGTTAATTACCTCCAATATAATCCTGAACATTAGTTATTACCAACAATAGGAACTGAGCTGCTTTTAAACTGTGCAAACTTTTCCAAAGAGCAGCTCTGTCACACAGCTTTAATACAACCCTGAGGTCTGTCTTTGATTTCCTTTAAGGTTTTTGTGTGTGTCATTGAACAAACAGGGTTGTAACTTTAGACCAGTGCTCGCTACAAGCTGCTGCTCTTTCGACGTAATCTGTGGGTCACAACCAGTTTACCTGGCTGGAATGCCCTTCTAGCCCACAAACACTAAGCCTTGGCATGACTGTTTCAACCTCATGCTCTCAGTTTGGGCAGGTATTAAAACAAAACCGGTTGAGTAAGGATATTGCTCACCTTGCAGGCTCAACATAAAACAAAACACTGGTCTGGTACAAAGAAAAAGTCTACTCAAGTATTAAAAAATCATTTTGGAGAAGTCTGGTGCATCCTGCATAGATATGGAGGGCAACATGGCAGAGAGAGGGTGAAAAAAACTACATTTTAGTCCAGTATCTCCCTGTGAGGAACCAATGTTCAAATCCTACAGTTCATCGCAAAAGGCAGAAAAAAGTGCAATGCAACCTAGCATGATTCAGCAGAACACCGATACCTGGCATGCCGACATTTAGTTGGTTTCTGCTTCGATACATTCTCAGAAATACTGCTGCTGTGGTTTGAATATTATATCTGACTGCTGTGCTGCGTTCCTCCAGCCCAGTCATTTTCTGATGCTTAGGATAGCTGAATGGCATCTCCGCCTGGGGGAGTTTTTGCGAGCATTAACAGGCAGACAAGACATGAAGAGCCGCCCCTGTTATCATCTAATTCAGGTCCACGAGGGAAAAGTGAGAGGATATGCATGGGGGCGGGCGGCACGGCAGAGGGGGGCCAGCGGGACAGGGATCAGCCCAGGTCGGTGGACGTCCCGCTGATGGCACGGAATACATGGAGGGAGTTTTGTAGCAGCGAGCGCATCATATCCTCCTGGTAGATCTGGGGTCAAAGCAAAACACACAGGATGAGTGTCAGTTCTCACATGAAGGCAGTGGTCTCACGCACGCACACACACACACACACATACACACACACACACACCAAACCAAAGTCAAATAAATGTGAGATTTATATGATGGAATACAATAAACCAAAAGTCTCACAAATTTAACAATTACATTGCAACACATATAAATATGAACTACACAGAGTCCATACAGTACTCCTCATTGCTGTATGGAAATTCATGCAGTCCTTGCACCACACCTTAGACGACACTTATCAAAATTTATCTTGATGTCTGCTTTTGTCCGGGTTTGCACGAACGCTTTGCATGTCCAACAACTGTGGCTGGCTGATTACCACACTGATATGTTAATCTAAATCTAATCACTGAACAAATCTGAGATGTGCGAGGGAGGCAGCAGGTTGCCGACCTGGCTAGTTATGTTTACTAAATATTTATATTTACTTCGACCAAACAGCATTAGCTGCAGCAGAGACGTATAACCAAATGTATCCATGCAGCAGAGCAGGAAATGTACAACTTGACACTGTGTTCAGAGCAGTAAATGGAAAGTTCTACAGGGTAACGCTGGGTGAATAACATTTGTATATACTATTTTATTCAATTCATTTAGATAGAAGATGATTTATGAATGTTACTGACACTATGCACACTCTTCTAGACAGCAGTTTAAAAAGCCTTGAGGTAACTATTTGATCTGGCCAATGCCAACACAACATATCTTTCCAAACAGTGGACAGGATGATCAAATGACATGTTATCATACTGTCCTATTTGGAACAGATCAGGTTACCAGCAAGGCAGTTGAAGACAACACCCATTATGTCTGGTTATCATCCTTATCTCGTATCTTTACCCTCAACGTTTCCAGCAATGTCCTTACAAAGAGAAATCTGTATCATGTTTAATGTAACAGTGCATTTAATTTGGTCGCCTGAAGCAATGACTTCCAGGAAATCAGATTATTGTTGTTATTATGTTGATATGTATATAAGAGATTCTATTCTATATTTCATAATGAAGACAACACCTCCCATGATTGCACACTACTTACTCGATGTCTTTTGTTTTATTTGGATTAACAGACCCCTAGTGGCTCACTCATTCACTTTTAACAAAGATTTCAGTTGATCTTCTATAGTTTTATTTCTGTGGTTGTTGCAAATAAAAGATTAAAACTAATTCAAATGCATGGGGATGATATAAAGAATGGCAGACACCAAGCATTCACATACAGTACAGCTAAAAAAAAGACATTTTTATACAGGTTTTACTAAGTGGAATGAAAGTGAACATTGGTGGTCCTGGTTATATGGCAGGAAGTTATCCAGTGAAGGCCTCAAGAGGCAACGTTTTCATCTCACAATAAAGTTGTTTATACTGCAGGTGGTCTGGAGTTTCGATCTCTCCAGACTTTATGCCTCTCTGTGCAGTGTGGAAGTAGGTCAGGTTGTGCCAGAGACGCCTACTCTGCTGTTTCTAAGTTACGAAGATGAACACCATCTAATTCACTTAAGTAGATCTGTGTACTTCATGAATCTAATTATGAGCATCATATGGGATATTTACTACAATTTTGAATATCTACTACAAAATGTTTACATGCTTAATGTGAGAACTGAATACGGCTGAAATTCTTCATCCGCTAAATCTGTTGCGTTTGTTTCCAACCCAGTCACTGGACTCACCGGAAGTGTTTATATGCAGCCCTACTGTATATATCACTTTGTCTGAGTATTTGATTGTATCCTGGCTATAATTGAACATACAGTAAAAGTCATCATGGTTATTCATCAGCTGCCATTCTAGTGTCAAGTTAGCTATTTCAATGTCCTAGTTTTGCCACTGCAACCACAACTGCAGGACTTGAGGCAAAGGGATGAGGTGTTAATTTGTCAATACTCTTGGAAGTTAATCTACAACCAGGAAGTACGTTTTTGTAACTGTCAACAGGAAACTTCTGTGCAGGTAAATAGAATTTGAATATGGCATCGATGATCCATCTCATTTACATTGTTTCCGACACCATCTGTGTAGCCAGTGTTGGCCAAGAGGCCAAGATGATGCAATGCTATGATGCAAATCCCTTTTCATGTCTGGTAGTGATCCAAAAAGTTTTGATTCAATAAACGAAAAAACTGAACGCACTTTATTTGACATTAAATTGTTGCATGTGCCTGATTCATTCTCTTTAATTCCCCCGATTTATAATTAAGGCTTGATAATCACTCTTTTTTTCACGTGTCACCATTGTGATTGATTTTTTATGTTTTGGGTTTTTTTTGCATCCAAATGAATGTATTTTCATGTTACCTTTAAACCATGAAATGTCATATCATGGAATGTGCAAAGTCATAATGAATGTGTTTCAGAACAGGACAAAAACACGAACTGAGCTTGAACACACTTGATGATCACATTACCTGTTTTTCCTTAAAGCTAATGGCCAGCACATTGGAGAGAAAAGGTCAGACCAGTTAGTTTGAAAAAAGAGCCAAAGTATTATCAAATGTCAGCATGAACACTGCACACACTGAAACTCAATCTGATAACCCAACCCAACCTGTGGCAGCTGTGCTGCAATATAGTCACGACACAATTTCAATGACGCCAAGAGAGCAAAGTACACAATAATGGTTTTATTCTATTTTCACCCTCATCTCAACCTAAGGAGAATCAGATAACTCCCCAGACAAGGATTTTAAGAACAGCAGCAGCTAAGTGTATGTACCATCTTACTGTATGTGATTCTGGGAGTCATTCTTCTTGGAAATGTTTATGAGGAAATTCGGTTTACAATTATCCCTGGACATTACATTAACGCTGTTTCCAATTGCAACACATCATGACTCACTTGCAATTCGAGCATGAGCAATGTTAAGAATCACACCAGCAGAAAGAAGGGTAAGGAAGTATGATGATTTTGAGCCAACCCTACATCACAGTGGCTGCTGAAAGTTCTTGAAAACATTCGTAAACCAGGCCAAGGAGTTCATTAATGAAACGTAACCAGCAAGGTTAATAGAGTGATAATAGCTCCAACTGTGCCAGTAGTGTTTGTGCCCATAGAAGAGAACCACTCAGGTTAACTTCTCCTTTTACAGCCTCACCTTCCCATTCTGATGATTTGCATGGTGCTAGGCATAACAGCTACTGTACATGTACTTTAAATTCCCTCTTGCTCGAGGTAATTATGGGTACAATAAAATAATAGACTAGCATAAAAAGAGGATTTGAAAACAGACAACCTGGCAACCAGAAAACAATGTTTGTACGTGTGTACGAGTCATTGTTTGACTTGGCTCAGTTTATGTGCGATTCCCCACGTGGCACACAGTGGACAATAATCTCAACATGTTTTTTACATAGAGGCAGATTGACTATAATGTAGAAACAGTAGTGGGTACTTTCACTATAATAACTTCACATATCAGCTCAAAGAGTTCACCCATATTACAAAAAGACTTTTTTTTCACATTAACACTTTGTTCTCTGCCGAAAACCACGGATAATCAATACTCCATACCTATGTTGTATACCATAAAGCTCAAACAAAGATATGCACAAAACAAAACTATCTGCAGGGTAAGATACTACTATAGCAGGGGTTCTAGATCTTTTCCCCTTTGCAATACAAACTGAAAGTTATCATGGGCCATGGGCCAAAGGTAAAGACGGATGGTGTTGTTAAATGCTAAATGGTACCTGGATCCCAAGTTCCCTTAATTGGCTGTGTCACAAGGGTTTTTAAGTGTCACACTTTACAAAATATGAATTGCCTGACATATGAAATGGGACAGATTTATCACTTGTCTTACAGTAATTATTAGCCCCCTGGCCACAACATACTGTAGCACAACACTTTCCACTCACCCATTCTCACAACCAGCATGCCCTCTCCGTTTTTCATGCAGACAAAATGGTACCAATCATTGTACAGTGACAATGACAGGGACAATAAAGTGACAATGACAGCAGTCTGTCTGACCAACGGCATATCAAAGGCAACCAAGCGTCTGTGTGAAAAAGTACATTTACCTGCTCGTGGATGATGTCAGACAGCTCCTTTACCATTTCTTTGAAGTTGGCCTTGAGGCCTTCGTGGTACTCAAACTGGTCCTCCTTGATCAGACGCTCATTTATGTCCAGAGCCATGCTGCATGCCTGGACAAAACGCCTGCAAGTATCCAAAATAAAATGACAAACTAAGTAACAACCTTCAATGACTGTTCATAAGATCACTTATTAACTGTTGGCAATAGTTAACAATATGTGTTAACAAGAAATGAGAAAGTGGAACAACATTATGAGAAACCATCTAAGACAAATAATTGAGAGTAAACAAGCAGATACGTTAGATAGTGAAAGGTTAAATGTTACCTGAAAATGTCTTTGAGGTCTTTTACTTTCTTGTTGCCAGACTGGTTGGATTTGCTGTCATCCAGGAATGCTCTGGCATAGGCCATGGGACCTGCATTCACCTGCAGCAAAACATAAGCATTCTCATCATACTCTGATCAGTGCACAGACAGATTCCAATCAGTAAGCAGGCCTTCTCACGGCACCCAACTGATGACCCCAGTCCAGTTTTGGATAGTTACCATACATTCATAGGCATGTTTCCTCTTCATACTAATTTGATATCTAGTCATATTTTACCCATAAAAAAGCAATAAAAGGGAGTGATTCACCATGCAGTATCTGTTCACACAATTTGGTGTGTCTTGAAGTGACTTCAAATCTTTACCTGCACAGAGACGCAGCCCTGCAGTTTGAGCTGCAGTTGGATCATGTCCACCTCCTGGTTGGAGCAGAGCTTGGTCAGCTCGACCGTTCGCGCCTTCATCTCATCTATGGCCACGTCCACCGGCTTAAGCTCCACCTGCTTCTCCCCCACCACCTCTATGCGCTTCTTCACGTACGGGAAGGTGTTGGCAGCTGGGGACAAGAGAGCAGCCTGAGACATGCTTGCCAACATACCAAACTAAAGTAAACACAAGTGCTTCTTTACGGGGTCATCTTCAGGGCGATCCCTCGCCTGGTTGCTTGTCGTGAGCAAGCAATCGAATGTAATGACAGGCACAGTAAAAGCTTTTTCAGCCTTTATGGCAACCTAATGTTTGCTTTGAAGGCACTGCAAACATCAGCACTAGAAACAGCAAAAGTATCTTTGTTTCCTTTGGTGTGTGTAATTGAGATGCTAAGTATTGTCTCTCTTCAGGAAAACTCGCCCACAATGACAACTACATGTTACCTGTTACAGTAACAAGCTATTTCAATGTTTGCTGTCACTTCCCAGCACTGCATGTATATACAGAACAACGGGTATGCATTAAAGGGAGACTTCACCCAAAAAAGCCCGAATATGTATTTTGCATCTTACCTGTGCAATTTATTAATAATCTATATTGTTTTGGTGTGATTGCAGAGTTTTGGCGATATTAGCCATGGAGACATTTACCCTCTCTCAAATATAATGGATGGCACATACATTTGGAAGACACAATGGTAATGTCACTTTACAGAAATCATGACCTGGTTCCTCAAGATAATCTGCGGACCTTCTGTTTCAAGTGAGAAAGTGGTTTATTTAGCATGGTTAGCTTGCCGTCTGGCAAAATTACAGTTTGTTTTTTCCTACCATTGATGTTTACAACGTGAGCCTCTCATCCATGAGTAGACACATGTATCCTTTCTGCATGGAGATGCGGTTGGCAGGTCAGTAGCTCCTTACTAAAACTGCTCACAACAAAGTCGGTGGACTACCTTGAGTAACAGGGTGAGTTTTCCAAATTAAATCTTTTTGATGCTTTGAGCACCGCAAGCTGAGTACTATCATGTTTAATAATACTGTAGAGAAGGTTGACATCTCTACAGCTAATATCTCCTCAACACTGCAACTCACACAAGAACAATCTGAACGGTTTAATAGAACTACAAGTAAGAGGAAAAATATGTGGTGTTTATTTTTGGTTCACTGTCCCTTTGAATATGACTTCAAATAGATCGGATGAACAGCTGAGGTTTTTCTTTCATGTCTGTGTGAGGTGTGTCATCATGATAACAAAGAACAATGTATTATGCTGTGGCACTTGTATGGTTTTACGTTCTCACACGCCAACTTCTAGACATTTACCCTACCGGTTTGACGAATCTGTCACAAAGCCAACAGTCTGTCACAGTTAACTGCCAATGTCAGAGTGTTGTTGAACCAGTGTGTTTCACGTACTTGTAAGCACAATCCTCCTCTTGCACTGCTCCTCCACCCCGCCATGTTTTTTGCCCGACAGCGTGTAAGGTGTCTCGAATACAAAGCGGTTGATGTTGTGGCATTTCTCAAAGTCTGTCTTCTTCTCTGGCGCCTCCTTCTCCTCGAAGTACGGCTTGACAAACGTCACCTGAACGTAGGCAAACTTTGGGTCCAGCTCTTTGGGGTTAACCTGTGGGAAAGCGATGGCCCTTAATAAATATATACAATAGCAAAATATATAACAGCAGTACATGTGTGAGAGGCGGGCAATAAGTGAGGCTTAAATCACATGAAGGTGAACTGCTGAAGATTGATGAAATGTCCAAAAGAAACATAACTCAATCTTAACTTTCCTGAGATCACCATGGAAATAAAACACTCCTTTTGTTTCAACACATGGTGCCTCACTGACCTCCACTTACTCTTCAATAGACCACAAAGTTTAAGTAAAAACAATCAAGCATTCAAAGAAATCAAATTGCAATCTGTCAACTGAGAGTTCCCAGTGACTCCATGGAGAAGTAACTGGATATTTCCCACACTATATTGGACAAATCATATTTTCTAAGTAAACACAACATTGTTTAAACGGCTTACTTGCATTTCTGACTGCATTTCAACAAAAACAACATGGTCAGTGACCACACATCAGAACTATTTATTCCAAACACTTCCCACCTTTTCCTTCCTCTATTTATGTACCGCACCTTGTTTGAATCCTGGATTATCTTGACGTTTTCCGGCCCGAACTTTTCCCCATAGAGTGTCAGCAGCCGCTGAGAGATTTCAGACAGCCCAGTGAGTTTGGGCTCTTTGTAAATGTACTCCTTCCCGTCCTCTTCCTCAAAGAAGCCCTGTGCAAAATACGTATTCACTCCGTTAAAAAAGTGATGAGAGACAGTCCAGTGTGTCCAGTTCAGTGTGCTGAAAGAAGTATGCATTTTAAGAACCAAATTCATCTTCAGTTATTTTTTTGTTATTTTGTGCTTTTAATATAAAAAGTGCCAATATTATTATAAAGATGGATGGATTAGACTTATTCTTTTTTTTTGAAGATACTAAAAATGCAAATACAGCATGCTTCAGCTGTTTTTTAACCCAAATGACTATCTCTCCACTGCAAGTAAGATTATAATCAACACAAGTTCACTCCTTTCTGCTCACTTCCAATTATCTATTCTACTTTGCCTTATTTTAAAGCTGTCTTGCAAAAGTGGAAGCTAAGTTATTTTTTACCTCCTGAAATGCATTTTTTTAGTTGTGATGTATGGTATGATTCAAGATTCAAGAATCATTCCAGTTTACAACGTTTCAGCTTTTTATTAATCACGTGTTACGTGGTGGTGGTGACACAGCAAATATAATGCTTAATATTTCTGATACAATCAAATAAACAACTTGACAACCTGAAATGAAAAGTGATTTATAACCATACCCATCGGATGTACATTCCGTTTCACCCAACACTTTTGTATGCAAATTATTTTGGAAGGGCCCTCCTTGTCTGTGTACACCGCACCGTCATTTCAACACAGCAGCGTAAAGCTGTGACAAGGAATTTTTTTGCTGATTCTTTCGGCTTCTTTGGACAAAAGATGGGGCGCTTGAAACAAAGTAAACTTCAGAGCGGCTATTTTCCTAAGTCTGTTTAAATAATAACTGTTTAAATACTGTTTGAATACAGCTTAAATAAATAAGACCCTTTGTTGACCTCACCTGTCCATAAAAGGCCACTCTAAAGTACGTCCCGAGCAGCCTGCGGCCTGACTGTATCACCTCCATTATCTTATTGTAGGCTCTGTGCAGAGTGTCGTACAGCCGGCTCAGTTTCTGCAAAAATAAGACAATGCAGAATCAGATTGTTTTTGTTATCGGAGGAACTGTGCAGAGTGTGCAAAAACAAGCAAATACATTTCAGTTATGTTATGTCCTACAAACTTATTTAACATCGAATATGTTGTATGTCAATTATTTGATACTTGGAATAGAGATTTGCCACTTAAGGCATAATGATGTGACCACATAGTCCACCACTTTTGGAAAGGATCAAAGCGCTGTATCAGTAAATATGCATAATGCTCACAGGGAGTGCAGGCAGCCATCTCAGTTTCATATCAGACAATTACATGCCTTTCATGTTTTCATGTGGTAAAGGAGGCAAATTGTGTGTAAAGGTGTGAGCATGCAAACAGGTGGTTAGGAGGAGTTTGGCGTGAGGTTGTCACGCAGAGCTGTTTGTGTTTTCCAAGAATCTTTTTAAGATCAGCAGGAGGTGTCTCGTGACACCAGGAGTGGGGGAGGAGTTTGCATGTTTTCTGCACGGGTTCCATAACAGCGAAGGGCTAGGTGCATTCCAAAAAGGTGAGAAAGTCACCAAACACTTGTTTTAATGAGTCACTGTTATATGAGAAGTATTTTCTATGAACAATGTCTATTCTTTTAAATTAAAAAACCTTCAAATATTTCAAAGACCCATGTTAACCCTGCAATCCAGTAGCTTGAAATGCATTCCTTACACTGTTGTGATGATTCCAACTTCATAAATGAGAGGAGATGTATAAATCATTTTTCAAGGGAAGGCTATACACAGTGGCTGCAATCTTTGTGGAGGATATGTATCTGAGTGTGGCAATACTGCTGCGGTACCTCATACTCATGACGCTTCTCATATATGGGAATGATAAGTTTGGCGATGTGCGTGATGAGCTCGTAACGTTCAGCTTTCCACAGTGCTTCCACACACACCTCAAGGTGTTCGACCAAGACTTCCTAAAAAGGGGGAGAAAAGGAATAACAGAAGGATTTTAGCAGGATTTTACATTCACAATACGAGAATGTCATCAGATAAATACATTTTATAGTTTGGATTTTATATTGTCATCAACAGGGCATAATTTAGATTTTCAACATTAGACTTCTCATAAAACATCGATTTTTTTTTAGCTAATATTTTCCCTACAAGTGCATAATTCCAGTTGAGAAGCTTGATATCAGTCACCATCCATCCTAGCCAAGATCCACCAATACTGTTAGTAGAATGTCATATCTACACAGATTAATTGGCAAAACCAATTTATCGTTGTTGACATCTAAGTTACAGTTCTTCTACCAAAACTATACTATTTTTGATACCTTCCTTTGACAAATTAAATTGATTGAATGATTAAAATGATTGATCAAATTATCTAAAATGGGGTAAATTACTGCCTGATTAAGATGAAACAAACTATGACTCTGACAAAACATTTGGCCAACCTTACAGTTTTTGCTACTCAGTGCTGCAGACACAATTTAGTGACTGGATTGACTGACTATTTTCTCGAGCATGAAACCGAACACTGTGCCAACTGCCGCACCTCGGTGTAATAGACATCTTGCATTCCTGTGTCTTCTCTCATGGCAGCTTCTTCTTCAATATTCAAGGTAATCTTCTTAAATGCTGCAAGGCCACTCGGGAACAGCTCTGGGGAATGAACAGCAAAGACAGAGTAAAAAAAAAAAAACACTGCTTTGTGACAAAACATTTTTTGTTACAGGTGTAGCATCTCAGAAATTAGCTCTAAGAACAACAAAATTCTATGAACTGTTACAGTGATGGATTAAATGTTACTCCAGGATTGGAAGCTTCTGTGTATCGAATCATAGATCACGTGATAAGTACTGCTGTCGAGGCAACCGGCAAACAAATTTTTGCGAGAGATAAGCATGCCCTGCCAGCCAACTGTTAATCACTCTCATTTTCCGTTGACATTCCTAAAAGACAAACACCCGCTCACATTTGGTTAGGGGACAGTTTGACGGCAGGTTTTGCATCAGATACAAAGAACCATGAAGCAACAAACAAAACACCACTGTGAGCCTTTGTTTTTTACCAGATAGCAGTGTGTGTGTGTCGATGGGCCTTACTTTTCCTGTGCAGGTATTCTGCAACCAGTGCAGCTACATGAACATAACACATGGCCGCCTGTGGAGAGCAAAACAAGTAGCAGATTAATTGAATGTTTTCTACAGCTGAAGCAACAAGAGTGAAAACATTTAGCTTTACATAAATGCAAAAAATGGAAACTTTGCCATGGAGTCAGTGAGACAGAAGTGAAATTGTAGGGACTGCAACAATGGATCCTACTGTAAATTTACCACACAATGACTCGCACCTACAAACCAAACATGCAACACATCACTAGTGACACAACAACAGGCATGAAACAGGAAAGACAGAAAAAGTCTGTTTGTGTTCCTACAGTTATTACCTTACCTATTATTGATAGGTATATTTAACCGTGTCTTTACTTTTCTGTTTGGATAGTTGTTTTATGAGTCACTGTTAATTTACAGGAAGGAATTTCATTCTTTATTTTTCTTTATTGTTAAGATAATCTGAATCTAAAAAAACAAAGAATCCATTTAAAAATGAAACACAAATAGGGCTGACCAATTAAACAATATGAAATTGAAACTGTGCAATGATTCTTTGCAATATCAAAATCAAAATGTCCATTCCCTTACTAACTGTAAATAATGTCGCTATCACATCCATCAAAATAGTTGCTTTTTAAAAATGTTTTCCCCCTTTCCTGCAGCCCTAAATAGAGACTGAAATAAACTAAAAACTAAATAAAACTAATAAACAAATGCAACATAGAAAATAACAAAGAAGTTTCCTGTTTGTGAAAAGTCCCATCAGCCTTGGTTTAAACAATTTTAGTTTTATAAATAAATGCACTTGAACTCCAGTTAAAAGACAACAGAACCATTACTCTGCATCAGTCCTGACATTTGACCTTTTTCTAGACAGGAGCAAGAGAATCTGCCGTAACCAAAGCACACTAAATCACATTGCTATCACAACCCCTTTAAAATTAAATAATAGTAGAGTAGTGATAGCCAAAATTAACCATTTTAACCAAAGAATATGACTGGACAAAATGTTCATACTATAATTATATAAACTTCGACTGTTACTGTAACTCTATATCAGACTCCACCGTTTACATTGAACCAGACTGAACAGCCAACGTTTATTTCTTAGTAACCAGTAACAAAATGACTAACCTTAACCTGACTTCTCTGTCTAATGTTTTATACTGTCAAAACATTGTAAACGGTGTATCAACATAGGGCACCATAGTAGCTCAGTTGGTAGAGTGTGCACCCCATGTGCAGAGGCTGTAGTCCAACCCGTGGCCACCTGCTGCATGTCATCCCCCCTCTCTCTTATCCCGCTTCCTGACATATTTCAAGCTATCCATTGTGAGTGTGTTACTCAGCCTGTGGCCTACATCTTAGCAGTACAACTATGTAAAAGTTGTCAATGAATATATTTCGATGTGCTCGATCCATTAACAATCGGCCTCTTTGTTGCATTTTGTTCTGAAACGGACCAGGAGTGATACAGCGAGTAATGTTTTGTTGAGACCTTGTGGGTTCCTAATCAATTTCATCCCTTATCAAATATTCTCTATAGTTCTCTACCAACGAACTTAATTTCTTTATTTTGAAAGCCAAGACAACACTCCAAACACTCCTTTATTAGTCTTCAACTGAAAATCAAACTCGAGCCACAAAATGAAACGGTGTGTCTTTCTGTTGATACCTCCGAGAGATCTCCGTTCTTGAGGTGTGCTCGGGCCATGCTGTCCAGCCAGGTCCGTCTTAGTTCAGGGGTGCTGGCGTAGGATCGGGCCAGACTGTACTGGAGGTCCAGCAGCATCTCTGGGTCTTTCTCATGCTCCCTCATCTGGGCTGTGGCCATCAGCACTGTGCGAATCCGTTTGGTCAGACCCTTCACTTCGGAGGGGAATGCCGTGGACTGCATCATGCAGAGATAAGTGAACACAGACAGACTTGTGAAAACAATGATCACATCCATTAGAAAAATACAAACTGAGCCCTGTCCTTTAAATGTGGCTTAACTGATCCAGGCTTACATGTTTTAGTTTCTCATTGAATTTGAATTCCTTAAGCGCAATTTGATTTGCTATTCTTAGATTAGGTAATCTTCAAAACAGTGAAATAAGGACAACAGGAAGAGAGAGTCCAAACCATAGTCATTGCTCTTATCATTGGCCGTTGTGATGCACTGATTGCAGACGTGGGCGTGCAGGAAGGCCTCCCAGCATGCAGTGGGCAAGACCCAAGAGTGCAAATCTCATTTATGCATTGTTAGCTGTGTGACTGTGTTTTATATTGTGATTCACAGTGTTTCCACACTTACATTACTGTTAAACAACTAGATAGAATGTGGTGTGGGGTATGGAGTGTTAGATTGGTAAGGTCCTCTCCAATGGGAGTGCAGGAGACCTTTTTGGTTTTAATCTGCGGCAGCAAATAATTCTCCTGTATGCTGTGAAATCTTTAAATTAGAGAATCTTAGCACACCTCAAAGTCTTATCACAAACATATTCTGACTATGAAAATACATTAAAATACATTCATTGTTAAAACGACATATACCTGACTAATTACAGTAAGTACCAGGTGTTTTAGCTAAGCGGTCTTGTCACAGTGTAAACATTTTTTGCTAAAAGGATCCCCAGCTCAATTTGGACTGCTTGAAGTGTACACTTTATTTTGTATATATTTTATCATGTATAATAAAAATGTAACTCTTTGTTATGCAGATAAAATTTTGGTAATATTACCAACACATTTTAATAGTCTCTCAAACTATATCCATATATCATGCTTTTTTCATATTTCTCTTTTGCATTTGTAAATTGTTAATATCCTTATCTGGATAACTTGGTTTGTTAACCATTGCCCTTTCAAAAGGTTCCGTGTCTAGGGTTTCAGGCCATCTACTGTTGATGTTGCAGATTGCAACCAGCTAAGCACCCCTCATTTTACCCTCACATTTGTTGGCTGGTAAAAATCCCTGTTCCCCCTGTAGATATGAAACACTCCTACTAAGGTTGCGAAACACAAAACACATAGTTACAAATGCAGTATTTTCTGCAAATAGATCCCCCCCAGTCTTACAAAGTGGCCCTTTAATCAAAAAATTGTTTATCTTTAAATTAGCTAAGATTTTTGCTTATTCATTCTCACAATGGGGAGTATATCAAATGTCCCTGTTGAATCCTCTCTTGGCTTGGATAGCGCATCAAAGGGTTTTTTTTGTTTGTTTGCTTATACTATTATAAGCCGCAAGGGAAATTTGTTTTTCCAATCACAGGATCCGAAGGTTTATCTTTTTTCCAATAATAGTAGAGTAGTGAACATTAACCATTTTAACCAAAGAATATGACTGGACAAAATGTTCATACTATAATTATATAAACTTTGAACGTAACGTAACTTAAAGGTTTATTTCTTAGTAACCAGTGATAAAATGACAAACCTTAACCTGACTTCCCTGTCTAATGTTTGATATCGTCAAAACATTGTAAACGTTGTATCAACATAGGGTGCCATAGTAGTTCAGTGAGTACAGTGTGCATCCCATGTGCAGAGGCTGTGGTCCAACCCATGGCTCCCTGCTGCAGGTCATCCCCCCTCTCTCTTTTCCCGCTTCCTGACATATCTCAAGCTGTCCCATCACATAAAATCATAAAGAACAAGTAAAACAAAGAAAAACTAAAAAGAGCCCGAAAAAAACATGTGTGTGTTACTCAGCCTGTGGTCTACATCCTAGCCGTACAACTGCATAAAAGTTGTCAGTGAATATATTTCTATGTGCTCAATTCATTAAGAATTGGCCTCTCTTGGCTTGGATAGTGCACCAAAGGTTTATTTTTTATTTTTTGTTTATACTATTATAATCCGCAAGAGAAATTCGTTTTTCCAATCACAGGATCCAAAGGTTTATCTTTTTTCCAATGACATTACACACGGGCAGATGAGTGAAGTGCCACACATGGCACGGTGGCACAGACCACTGTTAGGGGTCGGTGCCTTGCTCAAGGGCCAGGATGTGAACTAGCATTCTTCAACTACTAGCCCACATCATACTTTTTTTTGGGCCAAGGTGGGACATGAACCAGCAACCTTCAAGTCCTCAAGTCCCTACGTACTGAGCTATTGCCGCCCTATATGGAAAGATGAACTCTTCACAGTGCATCATTTAATCACATCATTACATCATTTATTTTCATGGTTTCTTTTTTTATCCTTTTTTGGTTCATTTATAAAGGATTCAGAGCTGTGGTCGGACTTTCTGTTTTTCCTACACTAGCTTTGTTGACTTCTACCATACCTTCATGGCCTTGTCACTGTTTGCAAAGTTGTTGATGATGGAAAGAGATTCCTGGAAACGTGAACTGCCAGTCAGCGCCACGTCGGAAATCAGCTGGCTTACAGCAATGATGATCTGGACGGGAAAGGGAGTGAAAGAAAGAGAAAAAAAGAAAGAAAGATCAAAGCAAAAGGAGGAAAAACATATTCAGACAAAATGCTCTGGAGGACACTTATATTGACAGAGGACAGAGTAGCTGGAAAACTCAGCAGTCCATCTGTGTTTAAACTGTTTAAACACCCTCTTCACATTCTTCGTCCACCTAATAAAAGCAACTGAAGGACTCAGAGGAGTTAGGAGTTTGTGAGGACAAGATGCTACGTGGTATGGGTGAATGTTGGAGTAAATAAGCACTGAGATAAAGAAAGAGCAATATAGAAAGAAAGAAAATTATAGACCACCAAGTGTGATGAATGATGACAGTATTGATATACTATATATATTCACTGAGTATTGAACACGAGCAGAGGCCGGATCTATAGGTTGCCAAATGGTTTCCTCTTTCTCTCCCTCAAAAACCGACACTCCGCTATACCTGCAGGTGGGTGCGTAGGAAGGTCTTCCTCTTGGTGTACTCATAGTTGTTTCTCATCAGCAGGTAGAGAAGGGCAGACGCCTCTGCCCTCAGAGAGCCCAGCTTGGAGACACAGCATTTGAGCACCTCGCAGCAAAGAGCCTCGCACAGTGTCACGCGGCCCTTAAACAGCACCGACGGGAACTGGCGGGATGACATGTTAGTGTGTTAAAGGCACATTCTGGGCAGAGAGGGCATTAGAGGAATACCGTCAGTATGTAAGGGGGACAGCAGGAAAATTGGCAGTGAGACATTAGAAAGGAACAGGAGCTGTGACATCCCAAAAAAAATCCCATCACTTTCCTGCCTGTTGTATTTAGAATTATGAGGTTTGCTACCGAGTAGAGTGAGAATGCTGTTGCGCTAATATTAGAACAAACACTGACCGTGAATGCGGTAGATCTTCAGTATCACTTACATTTTTGATGTCACGATTTAATCCAAATGTCCAGACTTTTGCGAATAGTCTGTGAGTGCTTAGGACTGTCCCCAATGAGAATGCATCCAGTCCATAAGGGACCTAAAGCGGAGGCTCTGGACGCTACAAAATTCCAGAGAGTGTTCTTGGGGTGCAGACTTCACCAGACTTAAGTAACAGAATTACCCATAATTCAATATGGACACGATGGTGTGGTTTTGTCAATTGAAAAATCAAAAAGAACTTGAATGCTTAAAACAACTACTTTATCATAATTTTACTTTAAGTGTGTTGGCCTTAATAATATTCAACCACATCATAAAACAGATATATGTAGACACAGGCTGTTAGAGGTGATCACAGTGCATTTTATATTGTAGTTTTTAAGTATCACAATAAATATCACAATTCATTTAATATTCTAAATTAAATTGTCCCAGTGCAGAATATTCTCTAGTTTAAAGGGATATTCCGGCATAAATTTAATCAGTGGTATAACACACCGTGACACCGAGTAAGACCCCCCCTTGAGATATATAGTTTTCCGACCGCTAGCTTATGTAGTTTGATCAACCTTAGAAAAGACTGCACAATAAGAATACACTGCAGTCTATGACTACAGCAAGAAACCACCATCAAAAAGCCACTCATAGCCACAAATAATGCTCAGAACAGCACCAAACTTCAAACAAACAGTACAAATAGGGTCCCAGCACATAGTTCGAGGCATCAAACATCTGCTAGCTTTGCGGGATTTCTATTGAAAAGACAACACAGCTCACCACTCTCCAGCAGCAGCTTGCTTGTTGTGGGGAAGCCCGACAAGTTGATTACCGAGTGCAGTGGAGTTCTGCAGCTCAAGGATGAAAATGTATAATATTACTCCATGGAAATGCAATCAAAGTTCATATGTGTCTTGCCTACCAGTTTATAACGGTTATTATAGAGAGCAGACAGGGAAAAGAACAGAATTCAGCATTTCTAACTACACTCGGTAATCGACTCATCAGGGCTTCCCCATAATGAGCAAGCTGCTGCAGGAGAGTGGTGAGCTGTGGTCTCTTTTCAGTAGAGATCCAGCAAAGCTAGCAGTTGTTTGAGGCCTTGAACTATGTGCTGGGACCCTATTTGTACTGTTGCTGAAGTTTGGTGCTGTTCTGAGCATTATTTGTGGCAATGATTGGCTTTTTGATGGCGGTTTCTTGCTGGAGTTATAGAGTACAGTGTATTGTTATCGTGAAGTCTTTTCTGAGGTTACTAAAACTAAGCTAGCGGTCGGAAAACTTCATCTCTCGAGGGGAGTCTTCCTTGGTGTCATGGTGTGTTAGATCATGGATTAAATTTACGCCGGAATATCGCTTTAAGTATTTTAGAGATCTCATTGTGTGTTTCTTCCTCATTTTTAGTATTATGTCTGGTACCTCCCAGAGTGAGATTCCTCTGCATTTTGTGAAGTTTGTCTTCAAAACCCCAGGTGAGGTGTTTACTGTCTGGATCTCCAGAGACCACAGTTTCACTCTCTCTCACTAATATTGTAAGATAAGAAAACATGCCAGAACAGAGTCTCCCCTGCCACTCTCCTATGATTCATCATACAAGCAGCCGACACGGATACTTCTGATGCTATCAGGGGAGTGGGTGGTCTCCTCCCATGGGAACTAAATGTGTTCCCTCATTGGTCTGAGATAAAGTCATGTTAGAGCTTGCTTTTCATTCCCAAGTAAAGTGTTTGAAAATAATGTCTAAAAATACACGAGATTAAGAGTAAGAAGGCAACGTGGATATGGGAACGAGGAAGCCGCAGCAACAACAAACACAGGAATGATAAAATATTTATTCTATGCATCCGTGTGTACTTCCTAGTGATGAATGACACTTCACTGTGCAGCGTGTCCCTGCAAATTGGGTTGGATATTATAAATAGTAACAATGGTAGCAATGACAAGTCGGCTCAACAAGTGACGCTCCCTCATTCACTATCTCAGTCGTATCAATTTCACTTTTGAAGCAATACCGTGTTTCTCTCTGTGTGCATATGAATGAGTGTGCTGAAGTACCTTGTTAATAAAAGCTCTGAGAGAGGCGAAGACATGTCTGAGTGCAGTTTCTGATTGGCTGACTTTTAGGAAAGTCAGGTAAACATCAAACACCTTCTTCATCAGGGGGTTGTGACCGTCACTGTCCAGCAGCTGGGTCTGATACATGCACACACATGAACAAGAATCAATTATATAAATTATAAACAAACAATCATGCATGTGTGTGTGTGTGTGAGAGAGTGTATGTGTGTGTGTGTTCTGACCTTGAAACACTGAGTGAAAAGAGAGAGGACATCCAGGACACTCAGGCACACCTCGGTGGACATGTTGCCCTCCAGCAGAGCCTGATGGTGGATTTCTGCTTCTGAAGGCCCCGTCCCTTGAACACACACCATATCACTACTGTTTCCTCATTTTCACTAAGGCATATTATTCATTGTTTACTGGATTTCATCAAACACACTGATGTAAAAATTAGAAGAGTTTTGCATATGAACTGGTGTGTGTGGCTACCTATGTTGAGTGTGAGGGAGGCCTCCATGGTGCTGAACTGCTGTATCTTTGTCTGCATGAGGCTGGCTCGGTTGCAGCGCATAGCCGGCATTGTCTGGGACTTCCTGTCCGAGGAGAACAGCTTCGACACACACACTTCCTGACTCCTATATTAATAATACATCCACAGAAGGAGGGAGAGAAAGGATGCATTTATTTGTTTTAAAGACAGAGAGAGAAGGAAATGAGATCTTCATCACCTATAGAAATGTTCTAACTTAGCTGCAGACATCTAACCTTTTCTATTACTGATTAACACAGAACTGGTGTTCTTAAAAACAAAACAGATTGTTAAAACACTGCATATTTCTCCATCAGGAGCAATGGTTGATGTAATCATAACCCAAACCACACAAACGTTTCTTTGTTATCAAATCTTCCTGGACATCTTTGAATTCCTCTGAACTAAGTATAGCCAGGTTTCAAATTTCAGATGTTCGACAGATAATGCTGGTGTGACAGGTAAGACGAAGGTGTGTAAGGTTTTCCTGACCTTACCTGCCAATGTTCCTTTTTCCAATGTACCGGAACTGAATCAGACAGACTCTGCAGGGACAGTTACAAATAATATAATAATAAAATTAGCTGACAGTATGCATGGATGTCTTGTTCAATTTATTACTGAACTTCGTAATCTTTGATTTTACTTCGTGTTGGCTGCTGAAATATTAGTAATGTGAGTGTCTGACAAATTTAACTATCTGGTTTCTGTTAAAACACAAGGCTCTTTTATGTTTGGTTGATAAGGCATTTTTGGCTCTTGTGTCTCCTCAGTATTACATAACTGTCTCCCCTCTTACAGTAAATAGGAAAAATGACATTCATTTATGTTTGCCTTTTAATGACTTTGCCATGGTTTTAACTGATGTCAACTGAATGTAAGCGACATGTTTTGACACTGCACACCTGCCAGCAGATGTTTTTGAACCGTTTTCATGAAGTATGTCGTAACTCTCAGCAGCTGTTTGACTCACTCACTGTTTGAACTTATTTTATAATTTACACCAAATTTATTCAAGAATATAACATAGTGTGGTAAGCATATCAACTTTTACAAATACAGTAAACAGTAACTAATATAAGCTACTTCTTTGTCATCCATGGAGAAAGTTGCAAGACTCCTTTGAAAGAACACTCAAATTTTACAATATTTACTCTGAAAGGCTGCCTACAAATTCTTAACTGACTCGGCCTACTTGTTAATTTGACAAATGTTATACATGAAGATATTTCCTTCTTGTGTAAAAAACGTATTGATTTGTTATAGCGATGTAGGTGTGTATTTGCATATAGATCAGGGAAGTGAAAGCCAATTCAGTCAAGATCTATTCTGGACGGCTACGTTAGTTTTCCATTTTCCAAGTAACCTTTCACATTCATTCTAGTGGATCAGATACACGGTTAACATGCAGTCATTTTCACTGCATTACAATAGGCCGTTATGTAGTAAAGAATTGTTTTTTTTAGTACACTACTTACTCTAGCAAACTGAGGAAGTTCATGATGTCTTGAGGGTTAACTTTGTTCCAGTAAGCATTCAGAGTGTCTGCAGACAAACAGAAATAATTAATCAAGCTGCAGACAACAGGGATAAACATTTCATGTTGATTTTGGAGTGTCATCAATGGGGGATGCCTGGCTGACAATCAGTCATTCCCAAACAGAAATGTTACAGTATGTGTTACAGCGGAGCCAAGTTTCCACGTAGAATACATCCCAAAATAGCATAGAGGACAGAGACATAATATCCTGTGTGTAGTAAGTGAAGGTCGAACTGTGTGGTGGGGACGTAGATCATCACTGACCCTCTGACAAGGTCTTGACAATGTGCAGGAAGCAGAGCAGGAGGCCCTTGATCTCATAATGTCCCAGTCTGCCGATTGGAGGCATGGGGCTGCTGCTCATCGTAGATCCACGTCTCTGTAGCTGCAGAACAAAGTATAACACGCACAAATACACAGTAAGTGTGTCTTGTCACATTTTCAAGAATTATTTTAGAAATAGGAAGAAGTTGCAGAGGTTGCATTGAATTATCTGGCATTATTCTATATATCTTTTCTAGGAGATGCTGTGTTTGATAATTGATGTTAATTGTGCTGACGTGCACTGTCTGTACATCTGCCAACAGAGGTTGAGAGTTCATCTCATTTACTGCTTTGGTTTAGCGGTGTATATTCTATTTATGTTGTATTTATTCAGGATTCTTTAATACTTGTTTCACATTCCAATCACAAATTTTAAATATTCTGACCCGATGAGGCACAAGACCTCTGCAGGTGTTCATTTGAATCTTATTCCCCAATTGGATAGGGATGTAGAGAGCTTGGAGGCCACGGTGCTTTGAGCTCTCTGTCATGTTCCTTCGGCCATACCTGAGCAATGTAATGTAACAAGACACATTGTCCTGCTGGGACTGACATCAGGGAGTGTCACTACCATAAGGAGTTGTACTTGTGTTTGATTTTCAAGCAGGGCATTGCATTGTAACGAGATGATCAACGCTGTTCACCTCACATGTCTGTGGTATTAATGCTATGGCTGATCAGTGAACATCATCCAACAACAGTCACAATCATGACAGGATTGACTGTTTGGAGTCTTACAATTGGGTAGTAAGCTATTTTTGGTATTTAGTAGAGCTGCAACAATTAGTTGACTTATCGATTGGTCAACAAAAAAAACAACTGTTTTGATAATCAGTTCTATTTTTCAGTAATTACTGTTATATGCTATAGTCTTCATGCATATGGCAGGATGGCAGAAACTATTGTTTTCAGGCTTTCATACATTTCTTTTGATGTTGCTGCAGACCTATTGCTTTTCTGGGACAGACAAAGTTGCTGGGTGCCTGGGTATGCTCTTAGGAAACGTCACTAAGACAGTTAAAGACGTCATAGCTTATTTGTGAGGGACTATTTTTTGAAATGACTAACTACATGTTGCGGGCACTGGTGAGTATTTACAGGGAAAGATGTAGAATTTCTGTAGATCATCAGTCAGTCAGTCTACACATCAATAACATTTATGTTGTTGAGCAACTTATTTCTGACAGCAAGTATGAAAAAACATCTTGTGTTTACATCATGAAGTTGTCTGGAGTTTACCATCAGACAAGCGCAGACATCTGCACATTAGTTTATATGATGGCTAAAGGTTCGGGGAACCTTCTGTAGCCAAGAAGTTGCCTGAAGTTGCTGCAATAATAGTAAGATGTGACCGGCTGTTGAGGTTGAATTACCAGAAACCATAAACAAAAGATAGTGTACTGAAAAGCAACACAATAACGTATTTATACAGATAATGAATTATCCACTCCAGTCAGTCTAGACTAAGTGGATCTGCAGATCTGGGTGCCTTACAGCAGATACACAATCAGCTCTGATACATGAATAAGCCTGTGTTCTCATGAAGTCAGTTACTTTCCCCATTTCTTTTTTTTTTTTACTATCCTGTCTATTTTAGTATAGAACATATGGTATCCAGTAAGTGGAGGGTGCCCAGATCAAAAGAACTTAAGTCATTAAGTCAAAGGAAATCTTTGGGATATTAAATCAATAGTAACGCATTCAACTTATTTAATGTGCCGCAGTTGCACAGTGGGAACAGAGAAGGGATTGTTATGTTAGCCCCTTGTCTACACACTGCAGGAACATCACACTGAGAGAAACATGTAGTAGTGTTCAAAAGCAACATGGCCAGATTTGGATCAAAACAGTGTGTATTAGAGGCATTAGAAACTAATTGACGGAACCGATCAAATACAATTTTGTAGACATTAGAAACGGCAACAAATCAAATTAAAGTGTCAGGCTGTGCTGGGCCTACATTGATGAAGTGTTAAACAGCAGGTCGGCCCGGTGTGAAATGTCCTCACCTCAATGCTGTCTGGTGTCCCTGAGTCCATAAACAGAGAGCCTCTGGAGTCTTCTCTCCTGACAACATGGCCATTCTGAGCTGGCAGACCTTCAGCCAACACAGTACAGAGATTGTTAGTGTCAACAGAAAGCAGCACAATAAACTATACTCAGGCATCCAACACTTGCAAGCTCACTGTCAGTAACACATTTTCGGGATACTCTCTTAAGCTCCAATAATGACTTTAGGCTTATATTGACTGCAGAAATAAATACCAGATGTACTGAAAAACCCAAAAGTCCTCTAAATTGGATTGCAATTTCTACTGATATGATATCTAACATAAATCATTAGTTAAGGGGGAATTCCACTAGTTTTACTGGACAAGACCAGTTTACAAAATCAGAAACATTACCAAGCCTGGGAGCCCAGTTGTTTAAAGCCTTCTGTGGCTCTGAAGAAACTTTCAAGTTTGTGAACATAACCCGAGTTATGTCACCAGGGAAAAGAAGCTCTTGAATCACACTGTGGGAAGTGTGTGAAGGGATCTTACTCGGGACTACTAGAGGTCAGGGTATCTGATCTTCTACTGATTTAATTCAAAATGACTGATTATATTTTGATCTTTCTCATGTTAGGCAGAAATCAAATTAAAGATAAAATATCTTCAGTTCACTGTGTTTTGAACACTGTGTTTTTGTAATCTGCTGTCCCTGTGAAGTCCTTGTTCTTCCTTGGGTCCTTCCTTTGGGCAGGTACACACTACAGGATTTTTCAAACCTTCACAGATTAGGAGACCACACACTTGATGATAACAAAAAACAAATGTGACATTTGACCAAATATCTTGATATCGATACCGCAATGATATAGTAAGGATGACTAGTGGTTCTTTCACAAAACATTAACACATTAAGATTGATAAATATTCACCAGTAATGTAAATATAATGGCTAAGTGGGTAAAGACGTAGGTAAAGCATTCAAACAAGTAGAATAGTCTGGTTAGCTAAAAAAATAATTCTATCACCTTACTGTATTGCAGCATTCAAGACCAGGAAAAAAGAGCACCAATGCCATTTCAGGATAAAATGTTATCCAGCATCTCACACAGTATATGATCTTATATCATGATAACAATATATTGTATAGTATATATTGCCGAGCCCTAGTGCACTACTTTATTGGTGATGAAAATAGTCGATAGGTGCAGCTTATCTCCATCATCAAAGAAGAGTCATCATTGGTTAAGTGCTATGATGTAAGTGGTGCCACATCCCAGAACAAATGTGTGGCACATGTCTGGCCTAAAGCTGCTTTCAGACAGAGTGCTGCTAATGGATCAAGTTGTTCGTAACATAAACATTGTGTATCTATGAGTAGCTGTATCACTAAGGGCCTTTGTGCTGATGATAATGGATGATGTAAACAGGAAGGATGCTATATATGCTGTACTGTACCATGGTCTATTGCAGTGCTGACTCTCCTGTTGTCTGTTGATACGGTTGATATCAGGTCATCTCTGGAGCCCTTGACAACCACAGGGTGAAAGAGGAGGAAACTGTTTTACTGTTCAGATATAAACTTTTACATACAGAACACATGCTTTAAGTTTTTGTCAAGTAAACTGGAGGAAACTTTATGACAAAGTCCAATATACAGGCTCAATATACAGACTTTACAGCTACTCTCTCAGACAGATAGCATTTGAAGTGTGCATTACATCTAAGCTGTCAGTGTGAACTTCTCTCAAAGTATTTGGAACACTGTCTTGTGTTTTTCTTGTTTAAATTTCCCTTTTATATTAAGAAAAGTACAATGTTTCACCCCAGGGTGAAAGATTTCTCTATTTGAATAAAGGCTCCTGCTGACCCTAATGAAGCATCAATTTGCACTTTTATAATCTTTACAGTTTTCTTAATGTAATAAACAAGACAGAAGGGAGTACATAAGCAGTGTTTGCATCAGAAAAGGGTAAAGGGTCTGACTAAAAGATGGATGATGCATGGTGATATAACTGGATAGATGTGACATTTACATGATGAAAAAGGTTTGCTTTTCCCAACTTAAAGGTGAACATCTTCACACAAGATGGTGCAGGACGTCCTCTGAGACCTGGTTTTGGCAAAATAATGATTTTTTTCCCTCTGTATTGTATTCTCTTGGTTCTCTAAGTATCTCACTTTAAATGTATGTGTATGATGCTCCAAGGATATCAGACTATCTTATGTTTCTTTCATTGTATATCTGTTTGTACAACCAGAGGATATCATTTCAATGCATTTGAAAATGAAAAATTCAAAAAAGAATAAAGAAATCAGAAACAAAGCCCACTGTGTTCAGGTGGGACTCACATTGAGGCCAAGTCCGGGGCTGGAGGTATATGGCTGGGCGGAGAGCTGCTTCAAGTTCTGGTAGAGCAGTTCAAAAAGTGGTAGGTAGAGCAAACAGATTCTGGCCTGCTGGTTCTGAAACATTCAAAAAGGACTAGATGAGCTTTTTTGATAACAAACACAATAAGGAAACATGTGTCTGAGTACAGAGTGTGTGTGAGTGACATGACATGAAGTTACAGACGTAGACATATTGACTACACATGTGATGAGGGAAAACTATTGTACGTTCATAATGAAACACACCCTTGTTGCCTTCCCCTTCACATACTACTCGAAAGCCATCTGTCCCCAGCAGCAATCAACAATGCCTGCCGCACTCTAAACACATACTTGTTTGCATAACAGATGTTACTATCTCGTATCTTGGGGGAGTGAACACACCGTTAAACTGTGTCAAACCTGTCTTACATTATGCTTTAACTCTTTGCATGTAAAATTAATGTTCTGATTTCAGCGGTCTGCACTGTGAGGAATGCAGCATAGAAAAACAAAATAACGCATAAAATGTAAAATAACTTTATAACTTTATGTAAAATAACTTTTACCTCCATAGAAAAGACAATCTGGTCAAAATCTGACCTTGTTTGATGGTGAATTAGTCTAGAGCCACAATGATTCATTGATTAATCTTGTGAAAGAAAATCAAATGTCAACTATTTGGATAACCTGTTTCCCTTTTTGTCCTTTTTCAAGCAAAAATCTCAAACACCTGCTGGTTTCTGCTTCTGCGTATTTGCTATATCTTTGTAATTTATAAAACAAGAAAAAAAAGAGTCTTTAGGTTTGTATTTCAGGATATTGTGCTAAGCATTTTTCACAATTTTTGGACATTTTAAGGACTCAATTTGATCATTTAATAATCCTTTTTAGGATACCTTCTGTAAATCACAGATGTACGTTACACCACCACTGTTAATGTTGTATATCATTCTAGAATTATGCCAAACAATGACTCTTTGTTCCACCCTCACTCCTGTTGCAGAATTTCCCCCTTTCTGTTAGAGTCCTCTTCCTCCCGCCCTCCCTCACCTTGTACGCTGTGTAGCGGTCGTCCATGGCGTGCTTAATAAGGAGGTTCTTGAGAACGCTCACAGCCAGTTGTCGGACCTCGGGCCCTTGCTGCAGGGCCTCTGCCAGTTCTCTCAGCAGCAGACCCACCAGGAAGTGGTTACGGCAGTATTCCTCTGTCAGGCTGAACTCCAGACTCTGCTCTGTGGTTGGGCCAAACAGGAAGTGTCAGTACATTAAATATTGTCATTTGGGACACTCAAATTGAAGTACTGACTCGGAGACAATCTGATAACTAGTCTTGTGTTTGTTGTTAAAGCTGTAGCTCCTTAGCACTTCTTGTACAGAGGATCTCTGAAAAATTAAGAATACATGAGCTGTTGAATGACTAATAGTTGCAGGTCTTTATGTGTAGTTCAGTAAATGTATTTAAAACAAACTAACTGTGAAAAATGGTAACATTCAAATCGTTCAAAGTGCAATCAAATATGCAACAGAATCTCAACAAAACCACATGACACATTCATTCAGACACTAAAGTTTTCGCACCACAGAAAAAAGGAGGAATTAAAACAACTCCCTGCTCACACGCCTACATAAGGAAATGTATAATGTTGGAAATTATCATTGTGTTTATTCAGAGAAGTGCAATAAATCAACAGAAATCAAGAGAGAGGTTTTTGGTTTTGACACAAACAATGACGTACAGTTTTATAATAATGCTGCATTAATATTAAAACAGGCAATGCAGCCTGGAACTGAGTAAACATTATCTTCCCCAGTGACGGAGACGGACAGGCAGATGGAGAGAGAAAGAGAGGCAGACAGAGAACAGACACAAACACCAAGAGAGATCGAGAACCGTAGCGCCATGAAAGTTGTTTTGGCCTAGTGTTTACAAGTATCGAGTCAACTAAGCATTGAGAATAGAGGTCAGTTGATTCCCACAACAGCCAAGCTCCTCTCTAGAACACACAGGCCCAGGCACATGAAGGCGTTAGCCTAGCATTAGCATTGTAGTGAGTGAATGGGTGTCCTCTATGAGAAAAAAAACAGGGGAGTTGACAGGATGGCAGGTTAGTGCAGGTCAGAACAGGGAAGTGCAGGTTGATTGCAGACGGCGTTGATGTACAGTATGGTACAGTGAGCATCACCTACCTACAGGGCCAAAAAGCTCCGTCGCATACGGAATAAAATCTGACCACAAGCAAAACACAAAAAACAGAGAAGGGGGGGGGGTGTAAAAATAAAGGAAGTGGGGGTAAAAATGTAAACAATCCATGCAGCATTTCCACAGCACTTTGTGCTTCTTACATGTGGTTTATTCAGACATGTCAACAAGCGTTGGATAAACTCGTTCAGCAGGTAGAGATCAGCTAGGTGAGACCTAGCACCTTCTTATTATGAACCTGTATATATAAATGGGCCAGACAATCCGGTTAATAGAGTGGAACGGTGTGGTGGATGCAGGTCGGGACGAGGTCAGCGAGGGGTTGGGTTTGTGTGAGAGCTAGTAAGTGGTTACATGTGTGGTAGGAAGCATAATGAATTCAATGGAAGGCAGATTATGATATCAGACTCTCACCTTGTACCCTTTGCAGCTTGGTGCGCCCAAAAGCCATGGGCAGGTTAAGAGGGATGAAGTGTTCGTGGTTACACACTGCCATCAGGAAATCAAATTTCATTTCTGTCAGCACCTGTGCCAAACATACAGACATGAGCATATTCCCTGCACACACTTAGGCAAATTTTTACCAACTGCCATACGTAGATAATGTTCTCCTCATTTTTCAAATATAATCCTGAAGACAGGGCCTCTCATACAAAGCAAGCTTGTCACCTGTGGTGGTCAAATTTGTTAATCAAATGTGCTACTGATAAAGAGATAGAGGTACGGAAGGAGAAACGGTAGATGTTTATCTGTTATGTACTGATTACACAAATTTAACTTTCAGGCAGCACAACATAAGAAGACATAACATGTAACATAACTGCAAGCAGTGATGGAAAGTACTTAAGGATTTTTTTTTTCCACATTTATTTGATGAGTTTAGTAACAAGTTACTTTGCAGATCAGAGAGAAAGGAGCATTATTTTAAATTATTTAATTTTATCAGCAAACAGATTAAAAAAGTTGACAGAAAAATGAAGAAAATTGTTTCCTGAAAATGACCAGGCTACTTATTGGTTGACGAATAGTTTATTCAATTCATTTAAATATAAATATATTCTACTTTTACATGTACTTTTACATTTTAGTACACTCTATTGCCAGGAAATTACATATATCAAATACACTTAATATCCAATACTTTCTGACTTTCACTCAAGTCTTACCCTTGTATGACTTTTAGGTGCCACAATGAGTACATTTGCAGTAAATGTGAGGTTGTGTGCTGTGCTGGACTATTGAGTCCGAGTATGTACCTTGGGATCTTTGAGGCCGAAGTGACACATGTAGTGGTTGACCAGGCCGAAAGCAAAGCCTCTGTTCATGATGGTCAGGCACCTCTGAAGAAAGAAATCATGGTTAGTACACACACTGCTGAGGTATGGAAAATCCCAAGGAAAACAGAAATTTTTTTAGATTTAGTTAAGAACCCAAAAAACAGAGCAGTTATTATATCTTTTACCAAAGGTTCAAAGACATTCTAAGGTAGACTTTTAGGTAGAAAACTGAGTGACTGACTCTCATTTAACACATAAAATAGATGGAGGCCATCTGACCCCATCAAACCACCTTTGGTGAAGTCAGATAAAGTTGGTTTCATGCAGGTGTTCAGACCTTGATTAAATTGGCCAGGCTCAGGTTGATGCAGCGAGCTTCCTCTGGGATTTCCATGTGGCGGATGGTGATGTGAGGCATGACGGACAACACCAGGGACTGCAGCGCCTGGTGGAAACTGTCGGGGAAGCGCTGGGCCCGTGGCATCTGAAGAGATGATCCAGACAAATGTCAAGATAAATGGCTTAAATGGAGGTACGAATGTCAAACAGCTGCAAACATTATGAAGAAACATTACAAATATATAGATCAACTCGGAGGTATACATTTGATTTAGACTTATTACAGTTTAACTTGTCCTTAACTGCAGCACAAACAGCCATCACTTTGCTTACTGTCTGGCATTAAGACCCAGACTCATGGCATCAGAATGTGTAACATATACACAACTTAACAGCCTCCTCCTCTTTCTTGGAACGTTTGTTTAATGTGTTCTACGTTGTAACATCACTTGTGGTATAAATTTGCCAGTGAGATCCACACCAGATAAAGTCGGACAGTGACATTGGCAAACACACAGATGTGAGATGACTCAATCTGCTCAGTCTCAACTGTGTAAAGCAAGAAGAATGATCCAGTACCAACCTTCATGCGGTTGCCCTCTTGCAGGTACTGGCTCATGGACTTGGCCATGGTCTCAAAGAAGAACCAGGAGTACTATAGAAAGGGATATAAGATGACTGGGTTAAGACTCAAATGGTACTTCCCCATTCCAAACATGAATCCTTCCTAGGAAAGATAACAATGGTGATGACAGGGAGAAATGTCATCCTAAAAGTTACAGAGATAAAGTCCAATGACTAGTACACAGAACAAGCAGCAACATGCTTAACCTTTTGTGGAAGTGGTTGCATTAAAGCAAGTATGCTTCCTGCTGTTCTGATTTGGTACTACAACTCGCCTGATCCAGGAACTGTATAGAGGCGAAGAAGGCCACACACCTTAAGCAGTTTATTGCTGGTGTTGAAATCAGCAGTTTGCTTGAGGGTGGCTGTCACAGCAGTGGCAAGCACCTCATGAGTGGTCGCCGAGTTTCCTGACACAGCGTTGTTGGTCACAAACACATACTAAGAAGAGAAAGAGAACAATTCCACACACACAAGATGCACTTTAAAAGCTGAAACTGACACAAACCAAGGCTTTCGTAACTCATTCATGACACTTGAAAAGTTAATAATTATTTAGATTTTACAACTGTAGCTGGGTTTGTATTGGTCGTTTACCTTGACAAAAGAGCGCAGGTAGTGTTCTAGCCCCTCCTCATGACATCTGGACACTATATGTATGATCACACTGAACACACATAGCAGGGCACTGTTATACTGGGAGCACTTCAATCAGTATTAAACAGCAGGAACTGCAGCCACATTTTACACAGGTGATCAACTGACCGCAGAGAGTTGACAGCAATCTCATGAGCTTCTTTGGTTGCTGCTGTGAGCACCTCAAACAGCTGCATCAGCACTGTTGGTAGGAAGGTGACGATTACATGAGTCTCCATGGCATGCAGGCACTATGGGGGGAAGAAGTTGGGGAGATGTTACATCATCAATCTTTATATTCAGTTGAGAATTGAGAATGATGAGAAATGAGAAAATGCAACACGGCACCATTATCATTAACAAGACAGTTAAGCAAAGCATGGAGCAAATTAATTCCCCTGATATGTATTTCTATTTATTTGCAAATCTTTTTAAAGTTTATGTAGACGAAAAACAGCACAGGTACTAAAATTTAAACTTGAGGGACACCACAGTTGATGGGAGTTGAAGAGACTGTCCTGCAGTGTTAAAAGATTTCTGTCTATGAGCTGTCCTGCAAGTTCTTATCTACCGCCTTGAGGTTCTATGCCTCCAGTTGCCGCTCCTTAGGTATACTTCATAAATGTATCCATCACACATTTTTGTAAAATGTCATAACTGTAATTATTATATGAACTGTTGAATATTGGCCAAAAATGTGTTTTGTCAAGTGTGTCAAATTTGAAGGTATTTCCTCAAGGTGTTCCTAAAATAACACGTTCACTAGAATGGGACGGACGGACATACAACCAAAAAATATAATGCCTCACGCCATGCAGAATAAATAATAATAAACAAAAATAATAAATAGTTTTATAATAAATAAGTAATAATAAATCAACTTAATGACTGCCTTGATGAATGTTTCTGTGGAACCACAAAATAGCAACAAAAAGCTCAACTCAAATCAATTTTATTCATATAGCCTAAAATCACAATCACATTGCCCCAGTGGGCTTCAAAGTCTATACAGTGAATGACACCCTCTCTCCTTAGACCTTCGACTCGAGTGGGGAAAAACTTCCCACATGGAGAAAAAAAAGCGCTTTAGTGCAGGTGTACTGTGGATGGGAGGTCTGTTAGTGTCATAAAGAAGTATTTGGCTATAGTAAGAACCAATAAGCTCAACCACTACATAATCTCAAACTGTAGTTAGGCATTTTGAGATTATGTAGTCTGTTAAAGATCCATATCTGTAACACGACCCCTGCTCTAAAATGACTGGGCACTGCCTCACAGTATCTTACCTTCAGGTATTTGACAAGTTCGGCTGGGTTGCCCTCTGATGTCGTCCTCATCAGTTGGCAGTGCTGGAAGAATTTGTGTAGATGCAGGTCCTGGGGAGGAAACAGACCAGTCACACTGTCATCCACACACTCTCTCTTAATACCAGATAATTTAATCTGTACTATACATCTTCACATGTATTTTATGAATGGATAAATACCTGAGGATATATTGTTGATGCTACATGGGTCCTCACTTTGAACAGTGTTTTGGCATTTTCCACCCACTTGATATCTGGTTGGGACTGTAAATGTACACAAAAATGTGAGGCATTAATACCTTCAACATTTTAACAAACATGTCAGGCATTAGAAAGACAGTGTCATCATACAGTGCGAACAAAAGTGACAATTTTATATGTGGACTATTAGCTTACGGGTTAACAAACCAAAACACTGAACAATGAATCAGCATTACTATTCAATTTGATGTCAAGTCAAGTGAATATCTGTTAGCTTCTATTTTATCTTCAGCATTTTTCCTTAACCATTAGTGGGATTTGAATAGAGAAAGGGGGGACTGTTATGCTCCTCACTAAGCCTTTTACCTTCCTAGTGTCCTGACACAGGTATCCAGGAGGCAAGGTGGCTGCTACAGGTAGTTGGAGCTCCACTGACTGCATCCTCCCGTCTTTTAGCAAGGGCATCCAGGAATAACCCACTGGAACACATGACAGTAGCAGTGTTGGGCTTTTTAAGGATATATAACACACAATATAGACAAATAGTCTAAAAAGCCTACTGACGTTACTGGAACTGTTTTACTTGACTGGAAACACAGGAAAACCAATTCTCTTCAAACATCTGTTGTCATCAATATGGTTCTCTTTTCTTTTGACTAGGCTGAATTCAAGGACACATTCAAATACAGTCAAAGGCAGAGACTTTTCCAGCAGACTCACCCAGTGACTCTACTCCCTCTCTTTTCTTGCTGCTAGCCTTGCTGCTGGACTCACAGCTGATGTGGTAAAAGGTGAAGAGGATGTGATGTTTCTCATGAATATGGACCGGCAGCTCAATCTTCACCTGAGCATAGTAGAGCAGGTCAATGTTTTAAGCTCAATTTATCAATATCATTTCAGTCTTTATGCTAACACCAGAATAGAAACACATCGATACAAATAATAGATTTGATGTCGTTATGACATGGAGTAGTACTCGTAACAATATCAACAGCCTTTAATTCTAAAAGGTTTACATTATGCTTTATTGGGCCCACTGAAGAGGTTTTATCTGAGCAGAAAGTCGATTTCATCTCATGAAACACTTTTTTCCCCCCAAAACAGCCTCGAACAAGCAGTGACAGCTGGAAAGCATCAACAGCTACTGTGATTTCACCAGACTTGTGAATTAACTCTGTTTTGGATTTCAACTAAACCTAACCTAACCCGATTGATAAATCAGTTTAAATGATTTAGTCTGTGGGATGTGGACAAAACAAGATGATTTTAGGACGTCAACTTGGGCTTTGGAAAACACAGAACACTGATTTTTTGACATTTATACACCAAACAACTAATCAATGAATCAAGAAAACAATCAACAGATTAACTGACGATGAAAATGATCATTAGTTGCAGCCTCACTTCACACATGTAATGCCTTAGTTCTTTGAAGAGTGTAGCTTCATTATATTTCACATTCATTCAGGAACAGTGGTATTATTTCATATTTCTATTTGCTATTTGTTTTTGCCAGAACAATATCGGTGTAAAATTATTTGAATCCGAGGCCCTTTGTTTGCTTTGTCATCTATCGTGCACACATGGAAACTTTTGAACTTGCATCAGTCTTATGTAATAAATAAAATAGGTTTGCGTGCATAGTAAATTACAGTGTTTTTCACTCTTGTACCCATGGGACATGCTGTATAGAACGCAATATTTGTGAATCCCTTAAAAATACTTTAGCAAAAGGTAAAAATCATATTATCATCCACCAGAGGGCAATAGTAGCAAGGAAATGTATTTTACTTGCGTGTTCGTACATGCAGATTTCTCATAGGATGTGATACATACAATACTACAAAACAGATTTGCCACTAGTACAGATCTAGTGACCAACAGATTCCTGAAGAATGTCATGAATGAAGATCATGACTCTAATTTATGACACAAGCATGATTCAGTCAGTTAGTGTGTTGAAAGTTCTCTCTTGGGAAAGTTGGAAACATCCATTAGATTTTATTACAACTTTTGGTAAAAAATAATCAATCTTATACAGCGCTTAAAAAGGATTTAGAGGATTAAAAGATCATATAGCAAAGCAAAATATTTTTAGAAGATAAAGATCAGTGTTGTCCTGTTTGAGCAGAAATTCTCCATGATGTGACTGGAAGCTGAAGCATGTGGGGGTTAATCCTAGTGAGCGTGCCTCTGTGGTGTGTGTGTGTGTGTGTGTGTGTGTGTGTGTGTGTGTGTGTGTGTGCGCTTGCGCATGTGCGGGTGTATGTGAGGACTCTTTAGACCCTAATCTGTTTCATAGCAGGGCCATATGGACCCCCTCTGCTCTACTGCTCTAACAGTACTGTACCTCTTTTGTTGACCTCCTAGCTTTGTGTGTATGTGCAGTGGGCTGTGTGACTCTTTGACCAGTCTTGTGTGAGATCACAGTTCTGTCCTGAGACAGATTTATGGGATTATCTCAGAGCTGGTAGAAGAATTTGAGTAAAGACCACAGAAATAAAAATAGTGTTTGTTCATTGTCACTCCAGTTAGTTCCTCTTTATGTCTAATTCAGTTTTAATCATGTGATGAGTATCATTATTTTTTTTATGTTTGTTTAAAGTCGTATTCAACACTCAGGATTTGTCACATGCCTGTAAAACTGCTGGTCAGTGTATCTAGAGTGAAATTAACTCTGAGTGAATGAGACTGGGATAAGAAGGTGGACGTCTCACCTCGTCGTAGAACTCCGGGCTTTGATTGTGGTGCAGGACGGCTGCATAGGTGTTGCTGGTGAACAGTGAGTCTCCCGGCTTGCCGTAGATGCACTGAAAGGCAAGCAAACGCAATGGTCATCCAACTCTGGCCCTTTGATGATTGGACACAGTGGTGAGTAAGTGCTTAGAAATCTGTGATTACTGACAATATTTGGAGGAAATAATGTGTGTGTAAGCCCTTCATCACGTATCTTTGAAGCACCACCAGCTTCAACAAAGAATTGAGAAACTATAAAGAGGAACCCGAAATCATCAAAAGCGTGCCCTCTGACTACAAGAGAGGGGCCTCATCATGAATAATGATATACATTCTCAGGCCCTACAAAGCACTGTTTACCTTGTCGTAATCAAGGCGACAATATGCGCCCTTCTTTTCTGGATGTTGATGACAGAAAACCAACAATAACAGCATTATGACTTCAAATGTGATGACATACAGTAAATACCACTCTTTTCCAAATGGCAACTATAGCCATTGGTAGATGCAAATATGGTATGTTTTTTTATGAATGCACACTCATCCATTAAATAGCCAGAGCTGTTTTTTGGCAGAGCAGCAGCCACTTACCGTGGGAAATAAAATCAACCTGGATTTTCTAATGAGGGGGCAACAAAGGGAAAGGAAAGAACTCAACCTGTTCAGATGGCTGGTTGGACTTTGTAATTAGGAAGCTAACAATTGCAGTCATCTCTAATGAACAATAATGAGCAGTGCTGGCCAGAGGAAGGAATGAGCTTTGGAGCCAACTGATTGAAATTGAGAATGATAGGAGTCGGGATCAGAGTAGAAAAAAAAAAAATTGGAGCCTATGCAGGAGGAACAGAGGAGCCTGGAGGATGAGCGAGACTCAGAGAGAGAGGACAGGGTTCAGCTCTCAGCTCAGTCTGGGAAGAAGCTGGAGGTGGTGGTGTAGGAGAAGGAGGGGTGGGGGGATTACACAGATTTCTGCAAAGATCTGTTGTTGGAGATCACGAGGTACAGTAGGTCTGCAGGTGGTGCATGGTGTGTGTAGCGCCATGGAAAAACAACCCATTCAGGAAGCCCTTACGGCACCAAAGGGGGCTGATGGGACTCCTGATTACCTGACTCAGGATGAGGGTTGAGGTGTGGCTTCAAGGAGCTGCCTAGGATGCTATCAGTCAGCGACAATGTCCTGTTCATACATGTAATTTACCATTCTATGCTACTGGCTAATCACACATGGGCTCATGAGTGTAGGTTTGACTAGTCAAAAAGCTTCATGACTGAGAAAACAGTTAAGAGGCAGGAGAAATCAATGCATTTTCAATTCACAGACTCTGGGACATCCCATATCCTTAATTTTTCACATTCCTGTTCATAAAGCTTTAAAAGAACTCCCTCCCAGATTTGAGTCTCTAAATCCCAGAACCTCCCTGATTAAAATCTCCTGAGAAGTGTGCTGCTGGCTCCTGATAACTGTTTGTAAATAACATCCTCGCTTGCTGTACTTCTAGCATTGTCTGTGTCCAGACAGACTAATCTACAGTATCGGAGATATACTTTGCAAGACTGCACGCTGATCTCTCTGGACTGTCTCGATCGAGAGCATCAAGTGTAAATGTTTTGGCGGTTCAAGCTGAAGTATTTCTGTTTTCCTCCGTCTTTCTGGAAAAGTGAAAAGGAAAACAATCCGCGGTGCTTTGATGACTTGTTTCCACCCACATATATTTGACATGTGAGGCCAGAGAGAAACAGTGAAGAAGAGGAGAGAAGAGAAGAGAAGAGAAGAGAAGAGAAGAGAAGAGAAGAGAAGAGAAGAGAAGAGAAGAGAAGAGAAGAGAAGAGAAGAGAGTGATCATTCATTATCTCCTCCTGCCAGCTATAATAACTGGCTTCAGGGAGCTTTTCCTCTCTCCCTTCCCTGGCCCCTCAGCTGCACCCTGACTTCCACTTTGTAAAAGCAATAAAAAGTATAATTTATCATGTGCTATGCTGTTGTAAAGCTCTGCTGCTGATCAAATCTATTTTTGGACATTTATGACATTATCGTTATCATTGTCTTTATTGTGAAAATCTCAGTCTAGACACATTGGCCCTAAAACTCTGTCATACTCTATCCGATCACCAGCCCTGATTCAAAGATAATATATACCCTCAGGGAAGTGACATGTGAATTCACTCCGCCATCACAAAGTTAGACGTGTGTATTACTAGGATGTGCAGTAGCTTACGCACCAAAATATCTACAGTTCAAACAACTCACCTTTAAAGGGGCTCCACCTTCGTCATCTGAATCTCGGAATTGGATGCAAACTGCAATGTTTCGAGCCTGGCGTGGAGGAAATATTATATCACTCATTCAATGCACACAGCGAAGCAAATAATAAATAAGTGACCAACTGAGTCAAAGCACCGATATTTTCAATATTCATTCCCATCATCACTGCTCTTAACTCCACACACCTTGGTGAAGGTCTTCTGGTTGTCGTATTTGAGCTGACAGGGGTAGATGTAGAGCTGGTTCTTGTAGGTGGTGAAGGGGTAGTTGTACTTGGCCTCCTCTGGGAGAAACTCCTCAACCTCCACCGACACCCGCTCACAGCCGTCCTCGAAGGGCTTGGCAGGAATGTAAGAGGAAGTGACCGTATCTGTAGGATGGGAGCAGGCGAGTTATGGGACCAAAGTGCCACTGAAGTGGTCCTGTTTCTGGTGCCGTCCCAAAGACTCAACCTAAGGTCATCCAGTGTATTTGTGAGATAATTAACTGGTGCTTTGAGCCATTTAGCATTTTGCATTTTAGAAAGTTTTCAGCATAGTCTTTTTTCTCTAAAGATCTCATTCTAATAATCTATGTAGATGTATACATTTAAATTAAGGTTTTTTTTTCTGTATTATGTCCTGTAGTTACTGTTAATAATACTGCAGTTTCATTTGTTAAACTGGATTCTATAGCTTTGAATGTGTCCAGCCTTCAGCTTTATATATTAATTACCTCTCATTTAGTAAAACTTGTCAGACATGCCTTCTTTATTAGGAGCAGTTATTTCTGGGTTGCTCATTCATGGATGTTTAATTAATAAACTAGAAGACTTTCTCTCTGTGAGTGCAGGTGTTCTCTTTGTTTTTAGCTATGTACACTATAAAAAACCAAACTGCTAGTCAGTACAAACTCAGATACTGATACTGATTACAAGGGCAGTCAAGAGTTTGCAAATCAAATGTTCATTGTTTTGGGGCTTTTCTTTTCTTTTTTTCCCCTTTTTTTTTAACAATTATCCTAAGTACTTCCTGGCAGGGTTTCGGAGTACTTTTTTCAGCAGCTGCCATTGATGCTGGAGGCCATCATTTATCCTTTACTGCACCTCCCTAATTGTGTTCTTTCCTCCACGTGGGTACACCCCATCAAACAAGATCCTCTTTCCTTTTCTTCTCTTTACCCACATTTCCTTTGAGAACCCAAAAACTGACTTTCATGCACTTGCCAGTTACTGTGTTACGTTTATCTTGGTCATCAAGAAATGCAATCTTATTCTACTTCAGTTTTTAACATTATAATTGAAATTAGGTCAGAAGAAATGAAAATGGTGGAACTGCAGATGTGATCATAATGGCTTTTTCTTAAACTTACAGCAGGCTCACAAAAATTACAATGGCAGATTACAATGAATGAATCTAAAGCTAAATTTATGTTCTGACAGTTTAGGCAAACAAAGCGGTTATTAATGCAGGGGAAAGTATGACTGTTGGGATGAAAGGGAATGTTTAGAAATGAAAACATACTTGAGAAGTCAGGTGGGACACACTCAATGGTGACATTCAACTGTCCAGGGATTGTCTGAAGTTTGCTCTTCTCAGGTCTGACGAGGAAAGAGATTTAAAATATGAAATAAAGTGCAATCAGGTCTGAAGAAAAGGACTTATCAAAATGTAGTGGGGTTTTTTTTGATGGGAAGTGTTAAATTCTGAGTTTCCACAAAGGTGGTATTCTAAGCAATACCATTTGAAATACACATTCAGCAAAAGAATAAACGTGCACGGGCATGAGTGTTTTGAGCTACAGTAACCAAGCACTTGCTCAAATAGCAGAAGAGCACTGATGACTCACTTCCTGATGTCGGCCAGCAGCTTGATGATGTCGTCAGTGGAGATTTTGCTGCTGTCTTGGCGGTAGAGAGGAGAAAACTTCCCATCCATGTCCAGGCTGCCCTGAGCGTCTTTGAACACCTGCCTGGAAACAGATTACACATGGCTACAGAGACGGCTCATACAAACAGCCAAACATTACATTTCCGATCAGGTTGAATACGATGGAGTTTTATTTTAAAAATCTTAAGCAAGTTTAATGAAATACAATCCACTTACATCTGAAGGATGTTAGACTGCTCATATTTATTTCTCTGCATCAGTATTACACTTATTGTCATTGTGAAGCTTCTGAACTGTCCACATGTCAGATCTGGCTGATTCTAATATTGTGTATATCAGCATAGCAACTTCAATCATGTCTGTGTCTACACAGGATGCATTAAGGCTCTGGGATGTCCTGCAATTCAACTAAGCATTAGGTTGAAAATCAAATGAAGGAAGGAATTTCTAGTTTGCTACATTCAATCTTTGTAATATCTTTACAGCAAAATGATCATAACCCCTTTTTTCACACCTACTAGACTTGTCAAAGTATATAGAGGATGTGTGACATAGGTATACATTTCGAATGAATAGACTTCAAGCTTTCTAAAAATCCAATGCATTATCTTAAAACCCTGATTTTAATATCCTTTCGTAACCCATATCCACTTGGATATGGTACAAAGAAAATTGTCAAAATGACAAACTATAGTGTTTTCTGTAAATATACACTCATTATGGATTTGATGCCTGCAAACACACAAAGTGAGCAGAACCATTTTTATTTGGAATCAGGGTTATATTATGATCATATCTTTTATGCACTTGTATCAGGCCATTCCAAAGATGAATCCAAACAGATTTATTACTGGGTAATATTTTGACTCATGGATTATTCCTGTCTTACTTGGCAGCCCAGGCGAATGGCATCCTGTACTGGCCCAAGCGTTGGCATGTCTGCTTGGCAGCTTTCAGCACCTTTTGAGCAGTCTGCGGGGACAGACAAACAGAAAAAAATAAATCAATACGGAAGAGAAAAGCCAGACATGTTTAAATAAGCTCGCTGTTGTTTTTACTATGCATCTGTGTTTGAGTGATTTAATAAAAGAGTTAAGGTTGGCGGACCTTGTTGATGTCGGAGGTCTTGATGTACGGCTCTGCACAATGTGTGATGCCGTTCTGTAACACTTTCTCCACACGGGCCACCAGGAAGATATCTGCATGAGGGTTGGTCACTGAAAAGATACCCTGGAGGGTAGAGGGATAAATGGCATGAGGACACATTACATAGAGCATGATCCTATAGTATACACTATATGTGTACTAGCAGACTGTCAGTGTCTTTCAATGCTCCTTCTCGGTTTTCTTTATTAGCGATGAGAAGAAATTATCACTTGACTGATACAAGAAACCACTTCATCAAAACCACCTGTTGCTAAAATTATCAGCAATTCACACTTGAAATGTCTTAGTCTTCATCAACTGCTTCTCTATAAGACAATGCAGAGGAAGTGTCTGCTGTTAGCTGAAGGTTATACAGGAAAACCACATAGGGGCTCACATCTATTTTTGGTTTTGGTTTTGGCTGTCTTTAAGTTTGTAGGTTCAGTTAACACAAACAACTCAAGTGGATTTTAATATGCACATGTACAATTTCAAAAACACACAACAAAATCACCAGATGTTAGTGAGAGAGAAACAAAAATGTAGACACAGGAAACAGGAAGTCATTTTGGAAATCATTAAATTTCAAGCGTAAGTACTGAAACCAAAAGAACAGCTGCAACATCTAAAAAGCTAATGTAGCTTTAGATCAAAATAGACAAGGATGTCTCATGATACACATGTAAGAAAAGACTGGTGCAGTGTCAGTCAGACAGACACACTCACAGAACACTGGCTGTCTTCTCCCGCCTGCAGACATTCACTCATCTTCTCAGATGTAACACAACCACAGGCAGCAGCTTCTGGTTTTCAGTCTTTCACTTTATACTTTGTTGTTTATAACTCACTGCCATGAATGTTGGGGGAAAAAAGCTCCACCACATCTCCTTAATAAATGCACCTACACAAACGCATTAGGTTTGTGAATTATGTAATGAACAGAATGGAGGCTATGGCCTCCCAAAATCTGCTGATGTAGCGCAGAGATACAAGAAAAGGAGGTTCTGTCCTTGGACCACACCCAATGCACTGAAATTAAACTGCGGTCTGCCCAGCTATAATAGCACACTAATCACAGAGGTAGAGCCTGCTCTGTTTGTATGCACATGTTTGTATGTGTGGGTGTGGATGACGTGTGTGAGTGTGTGTTCTGCTGGTGTGGATCTTTCACAGATGTTGGTTGGCAGAACGTAATATTAATCCTACAAATTAAACATACAGATGCTTTGAACAGTTGTTCTAAAAAAAAAAATCAGCTGTGTTTTACCATTTTACCGTTAAAGCCTAGTCATGTCTCTTGTCAGGAAAATGGAAAGTGAGTATCTCGGAACCTTTTATAACCTAACAACGGCTAATTTACAACAGGCTCCAGTCTTGCTGAGTGAGTTAATCGTAATATAGGCCAAGCAGCCAGAGGTGAGGAAAAAGACTGTGTGTGCATGTGTGTATGTGTGTGTGCCTGTGTGTGTGTCTGTGCGCTGATCTCACAGCACCTGCAGGAGTTTGCCAGAGCCAAGAGTAACAATCACACATGGGCATTACTCTTTCCTAAATAAACTCTAGACTTTAAAAGCAGCAAAGTGAAGAGACAAGACAGAGCGATGACATCACCAAACACTGAGCTGAAAAAAGGTCACTGGTAAACCAAAGGGAGTCTGAAATCACTTGCAATCTGCGAGCTGAATGAGCTAAACTGAGGCATCATGTGGATCCTCTCTGGACACGGACCAAGCATTGTCTGGAGACACTCTCCATCTGGAAATACTACAATGGACTGAAACTGAAAGTGCAGCACTTTGATTAAAAAAAGGCCAAAACTATATGAAAGACACTATCATCGAGCAGGGAATCCATCATATGGTGACTCATCCTTTGTCCCCACTGAGGCCAGCTGCAGTCAGCATGTGAATGCTAATGCTGTTACGGACACAAATAACAATTCAGCAGTCTGCCACCTCACTGAGCTGTCTAAGGCAGGAGTGAGGACAGCACCCGACATAGGTTATACAGAGTGTGATGGTGACACTTCACAGTAAAGTCTGTTATTAATACAGTCAGCATGGTAAAAAGTATCCAAAAGTCTACTTGAGTAGAAGTAAAGATATAATATGAAAACATTGTTTCTGACAAAGTAAAGGTCACCCATACAAATAGCATTGGAGAAAAAGTCTGCTATTAAAAGTAAAAAAAAAAGAGAAAAAATAGAAAATGTACTTACGTTCTGTACTTTAGTAAATGTACTTTACAATGCAACATTCTATTGCTGACTACATTTACTTGCAATACATTTGTATTACTTTTTGCATTAATGCTTTTATTTGCTGTGTTTCTTCGTATTGAAAGTTCACCTAGGACAGATGACACAGAGTAGCTTCCTGTAAATATATGTAAACCACTGAACCTAAATGGATTCTCTTTTGTTTTTTTCCAACTTGTTACTGTTTTGTCTAATTTATATAGTTAATTATCTTTAAGCGGCTACAAGAGATTTTAATTTTTGTTGATTCTGGTGACCCCTGTGGACAAAAATGGCACAAGCGGCACCACCTCCCGTTGAAAGATACTGATCTGGCTAACAGGTGCATTTGTTTTGAAAGCAGATAAAAGACATATGCAATGCATTTTTCATGCTATTTTTCAGTTTGGATTTCTATATCAAATTGAAAATTTCATTTCTAACTACTTGTAGGACATTTAATATGCCTCAAGAAACCACTCAAAAGCAATAAGAATCATTCCAGAGCTTAGAAGTTAATGACACTGAAGAACCAATTCTCATTTCCAGCTACTTCCTCGTGACAAAAGAGCAGCTAAAAGAAAAATTAAGATTCAGTTTCAAATCTGTAAAACCCACATCAGCAAAACCCTAACCCAACAGGATAACAGGGCTGCCAAAACTCTAGCTAATATGCAGAGCTGTGGCACCAGAGTCCATGTGACTTTCATTTTTAATTCAACAGGAAATAGCTAAAACAAATCTAAAATCATCCGGGTATTATGTGGACTGCAGAAACATATTAGCTCCACTAGACCTTTGCCTTAAAAGTTTATGTTGTGCAAATATTTGCTATCACATTTTATATCAATCTTATAATCTTGTTCATCACATCACATGTGCTACAGTATTAACAGTGTATCTGTATTTCCTGCACTCTTATGTTATATCATGAATATGAATGTTGAATTGACCTTAATTTTAATTAGTTTTATTTTTTGTTTCTTTTTTCCAGAAGAAATAGATGTCAAAATATGTTTCACAAAGAATGGAACATTGTGTTGGTCACACCTTGATCTGTATGAATGACACAAGAATGATTCAGGTTTCACACCCATTTCTGACTGTTCATTCTCAGTGAGTCAGGTAAAGTCATTTCCTCTATCAAATAGCTGTGTTTGCAGTCAGCTGTCTACCTGTGTGGGGAACCGCAGCAGAGCCTCTGACACCCTCTGAAGAGCAGGCAGGCCGTTCCCTTTCCCTGAGTCTCCGTTCACCATGACCCCACCTCCCCCTCCACCTCCTCCTCCTCCCCCTCCTCCGCCCTCTGAGTCCGATGAAGGAGAGAGCTGGCCCGAGGCATCGGTCAGCATCTCCCTGACGCAGGGGGGGTTGAGGTCAACATGGAAGTCGGCTGAGATCTTGCAGCTCTTTGAGACGTCAAAGAGTGCAAGGCTGATGAAGAATGGTTCCACCTGGCGATGAGCAGAAAGACAGTTTAAGGGCTTTTTTGCACATCAGCTAGCGTTTATAATATACTTGGATTTGTTTACTGTATATCCCATTTCACACCAGATTCATTTAGATCATTTAGATTAGTAATAATTCGTTGGTTATTAGCATGAATATTAGTGGCATACTGGCACTTTATTAGTCATTATAAAGCACTAAACAATGTCTTCTTCTGCATGACCTTATTCTAAAACTTTAACTAAGAGTTTTCCCACCTCAATAACCTCCTAGCTTCTGATCATTTCTCATGAGTCAGAGAGTTGTTGTATATTAATTATGATCTTCATGTGCTGTTTAAATATGGTTAAATATCTGTCACAAAACACAAATGTGTTAATAACTCTAAATTAAGTATTTCATACTCAGAGCATGTTCCCCCATTCTAAAGTGAAGACATCCTTATGTGACTAATTCAATAGTAGGACCTGTGTGGCTTGATGAGTGTCAAACAACTAGTGAATGTTATGAGCAAGGCCTCACTTTAGGATGTGGAACATATTCTACCCATCTTACTATCACAATATAGAAATCAGGAAATCATTGAGGGAAAAATGTGTCCTAATAGTTGCAGAATGTGTTTATGCAAAATAAGTCATTAATAGGCTCTTTACAATGATGAATAAAGAGCTGATATGCTACTAACATGCATACCAAAAGCAAATAGTTAATGGTTAATACAGAGAGTCAAACAATAGACACAGAGACACATGAAAACATGCAACATGACACCCTAAAGGTCATTGTGTCTCGAATCTGTTTAAAACCTCAGTCAGCCTGCAGGAATCTTAATAAACTAACTGTAATATTAATATTTGTATGACCTACAATAAAGACTTTTAATCTGACATGTCATTCAGTGTGTAATACTTATAATAGTAAATCCTTAAAATTTTCCACAGTAAATTGAGCCTAAGTATGTTGGAATAAACATAAACACTGAATAATGTAAATATTGTCTTCCTGTATAACACACTCTGACTACTCAGTTCACCCAACGCAAATGTAGGTTCCACAGTAGTGCTGCCCACACATTTTTGAACGTCTGAGTGCACTTATGCCAGGCTGAATGGTTCCTGCATGATGGACAAGCCTGCCTTGCTCAATCCAATGAACACTGAACCTATCAGACACTGTGGAGGGAAAGGAGGGGGAAGGAAGAAGGGGAGGGAAAGAGAGAGCATGCTGCTTCCAGACCACAAATATGACTCAGTTCAGTACTCTCAGCAGCCCCTCTAATGCACCAGAAAGCAGCAGGCGGAGGAGGTCTAACTCAATGTTTTATGATTACAGCAATCTACTCTGACAAAGGCGGCGCTCACACAAAGTGCTGCCTCATGCTGCCAGGAGCACTTCACTGATAACATACTCAAGACATGTCCATATTAAGACTGACTTCTTACATAACCTTAAGTCATGACTCATTAAGAGCTACAAAGTTTAAAGCTTCTAGCTTCTAGATTTTTCTTGAAATGTAAAACGATGTAGCAACATCAGTGTGTCAAACAGCTTTAATATACATACTTAATATATTTTGTTTTCACACTGATTAAACTAAATGAGACACTGCAACTTCTAATTGTGTTATCCTCTTCTGGCCCGGTTACATCCATTGCTTCCAGACCGGCCAACATGAATAATGAAGGTGTATTAACTGGGGCAGCACATCAGAGGTTGAGGATGGTGGAAACTGCGTGGTGTGAAAAGGAAAACCTCACTTTTTTAAAGCAGTTTTATCTATTTCATGGTTATCTGGTGTCTACTTTTCTATGAAAAGTTTGGTAGCACGTTGTAAAGCACAAAGTAACATGGGGTAACAGAAGAGTCATATAAAGAGAAAATAATCTGGAAGTAAGGTGATGACATACGTTGGTGAGGACGCCGTCACCCTTCTCGCTTACGCAGCCCTGAAGACTGAAGGTCAGGTCATGGCAGCTGACCACAATTCGACGGCCAAAACGCTCCTCGAATGGCTTCACATCTGGCTCGATGCCTGAGAAGTCCAGCCTCTGGATACCAGACAGGAGAGAGGAGAGGAGCAAAGAGAGGACCAGGAGGCATGAATGCAGGGAGATTAACAACAAGAGGAGAAAGATTAATTCAGTTGAGGATGTTTGAGGAAAAGGAGAGGGAAACAGTGTAAATGGTGGAGAGAGGAGAGTTCAAATAGTCTGAATCAATAGTGAAATCAATAAATCATAGAACAACCATGTGTGAAAAGAAACATCTTCTATCTACAGTGTACCTGTGTCTCGGGGTCCAGAGAGAAAAGCTTTTGCCTGCATTCATTCCTGTTGATCTTATTGAGCTGGTCTGTCTCCCTGGCGTACTACATACACACACATACACACACATTAGAAGAATGTAAGTGAAATAAAAATGGGACAACATTACCTGGTAATAACTCACAAAATATAATTCTGAGGACTGAGTTTTCTCTTTGTGATTTTAGACAAGTAAAAAAGAGAAGGAGATAAGCCGTCAACAAACCCCGACAAAGAAAGAACAGCGTCTGATGGAGAACCATCAAACCCTCAGGTCACAGTAAGAGACCTAATCCATCTCCTTCCCCTTGTTTCTCCTCTGACTTTGACCAGCCTGCAGGCAAACTCAAATGATCTTTTGCGTGGAGAGGTAAAAAGCTGTGCTGGAGTGGCCCAGAGCAAACAGAAAGAAACAGCAGCACAGAGCACTGAGGGCTTTGTTGTCTGTCTGGGTTTACAGGCATATTAAAATGGCCTGGCCCTCTGTGGATAAACACTGCTGTTCTTCGGCTGAGAAAATGGACTCAGACACATAGAATCCAACAAAAGAGCTGCTCCTCTATGTGAAGAGATTTATAAACAAAGGTTTATGTGAACGTGCTCTGGTACAAAAGAATTGACTTATTTCTGAGATGAGATATGCTGTTATAGCATTCTTTAAATACATTTTAAGGAGACACATTTTCATTTCTTATCATTTCTTACAGATCATGTGAATTAACTGTGTAGTGACACAACAAAAAGTATGAGTAAATACTAAAATAGTGATGACATAACATAAAAAAAATAATTAATCCACAAATTTGGCATTAAGGTCATCGCTATCTTGTTTTTCAAGAGCTGTATTTTAGAGTAAATAGTCTAAATTAGCTTAGTGACAGTCGATCCATCCTTCATACCTTAATAAGTTCGGGATGTAAGCTCCTCCCTAGGCTCTCCAGTAGGGTCTCACCTTTACCTTGGCTGGTCGTGTCGTCATCTGATTGAACAGGACATGAATAAAGTTGTTCAGAATTCACAGAAACCCAGCGAGACAACAAATCACTCCATTGCAAATCAGGTCCAATAAAGCTCTGCCCATTCAATGTTTACTTAATGACACCCTGTGTGGCTATCTGAGCTGAACTAATATCTTAGAGTCTACTGGCAAAATTAAGAAGAGGCCATTCTGCTATTCTGCTGACTCCCAGGTGCTGGCACTGAATGAACTCTCCATTTCTCTGGATGGCCTCCCACTTGCTCATCAGCACCTTGGAGATTTGTAACCAAGCCAGGCCAATTTGCTTTCACTAGAACGTCCTGAGGAGAGTATATTATTATATAAGGAAAAAAAAAATCCCACAGATGCTGGCAAGATGTACACAAACTGTATAAAACTGCTGGGATTTGTCCACAATTCAGGACAGGCACGAGTTCGACAATTCACCGTTAACTGTCCCCTAAAGAAACACACACTTGAGAGAATTTGGAAGCAAAACTAAGGAGTGCAAATGAACAAATATACTGGAGCAGCTGGAAAAAATATTTCTGGGCTTTGAGTTACTTGTATTTGCATGGCTGAACATCTTTTAGAGGAATTTACAGCAGATGCAAGCATTTTTACAGCACTTTGATCTCTTTACTGGCAGCAACTAATGGAATATTATCATATTATAGATGGTATTATTATTTGAGCACATGTATTGCCTATGAATGGTTGTAATATGAAAGCCATTAACATGTCAGACCTTTATTCAGGGGCGTTTTGGACTCCCTCACCTGCCAGGTAGAGTAATTACTAACACTGAACAACACTAAAACAGACTCAGTTGAAACATGCTATGATTATCAAAGCCAAATGGACCATGACTGTACAGGGACTATTCAAAAATACTGTAAATAATAGGATGACTAAACAGTGATCCAGGCATGTGTGTATTCCAAGTATTTTTTTCTATGCTTATGTGTTTTATAGAGCACCCAAGTTATATCCATGAGTAAATGTAAAAATAAAGATACCGTTGATAAAAATGAAATACACCAATACAACTATCTTATATTAAACGTACTAAAGAATCCAAAGGCAAAATACAGTACCGAAAGTATCAAAAGTACAAGTAGTAGAAGTACAATAAACATGAATTCACATGTATGTATATACACTGCTAGGGGTTGAACAGGCGTTTATCAGTGTAGCCGATTATTTGAGGATATTGGATTAGATAAAGTACCAGTATCTCAAAATTGTACTTGAGTACAGTGCTTGAGTAAATGCACTTCAGATGAAGGCATGGTCTGACTCACCCAGGGAACTGTCCAATGTCTCTGCACCATTCCTCCTCTCCTGGCTGGCATCAGTGCTGCCCTGCAGAGCCTGTTTCAGTGTGACCACCCAATCCTCCATCTCTGCTTCGCTGTCTGCAGCCAGGAAGTGACTGTAGCGGTCTTGCATCTTAAGCTCAAAGCCATTACGCCGCATCTTAGGGCTCTAAGGGGGAAGAGTAATTGTATTTTATAACATATGTTTAAAAAAAAAAAAGTTTTATCTTTTTCCCCAAACAAAACACACTAAATGGATAAAAGGACATCCCACATTTGAGAGTACTTTTATCCTTAAGCAAATGTAGTACATTCACATCATCATGACATGTACGTAAATAATGAGCTTTTCGTTTGCACGGTGCTTCAGATGGTTTTAAAACATTCAAGATCCTCATGACAGACAGTTGTTTGTATTTACACTAGATAATTTTTCTATGAAAGTAGCGGGTGCAAAACATGCTGCACATGTCAAACCAACCATACTCCACAAGCTTCCTCATTAAGCCCACTAGCCGGAATGAGTCTGCTCACTCCTCTCATTCATCTTGTGAATGTCTTCATCACACTGAAAGCTTCCTGGCAGCCTGTCCGCTCAGTGCAAACCTGAACGAGGTACTAGCCTGTGCCATGAACCAACAGCAGCAGCCCCCTCATAATCTGCTAGGACTGGACTTTTCTGCCCAAGACAGTGGAATGCAGTAAATCTATTTAATCAAAGCAGCTGAAGTCCCCCGGAGTGTGGTGAGACTAGGAAACACATTGACTCTCACAAGGGTGAGAGCTTGTGCCAAGAACAGAAAACTCACTGTTGGCACAGATACACCAGTGATTAAAAAAACAGTATTGTGTACTGAAAGCTTAAGTGTTGGTCTGTTATTGTTATTGCAGTATTCTCAGCTGTGCATTTGATGTTTCCTTGATTTTATGTCCAGCCCTTGTACCTGAATAACATCTATGCATGAGTCCAGGTAGATGGATCCTTTGGTATCCTTGCAGTTCTTCTCATCCTTGTAGGAATTGAGGATGTAGGAGCCGTCAGGGAGCTGAGACAAGTAGAAGTATCTCCTTTTGAACACCTGCAATTCAAAGCAGCGGAGAACAAATCAGGCAACTTCATATCTAAGTACAAAGAATTTGAAATCAGGGCTGCAGTGATGAACCAATTTCACTGTTAAACATGTTTTAAAATGTCACAGTTCTGTAAATGTAAAGGCTCAGCTACACCAAGCGTTTCTGTTCCACTCAAAAAGGGACATTATGCTATATTATGCTTCTGTGAACAACGGCTGAACAGGATGTCAAATATACAAACATAGACAATTGCCGGTACAATCGGCAGACTGCAGGTGAGATAAAAACAAACCCTGTCCAACAGCTTAAAATGCTTTGCAGCTAAAAACCTCTGGTAATGCACTCATGCTGTCACGTAATCTCCTCAAAGACAGAACACCTTCATAACAGATCTTTTATTTCCTTTCTGGCTTACCAACGCTGCACTTTCACATGATTGTCTTTAATTCACTTCATTATTTAATACTGCAGTTTTTGGTTACTGTATTATTTCTGTCTTAAAATGCAGCACCAAAGCAAACAAAAACCAAAGCTTACAAACCAAAATGCAGTAAAACCTCCTCATAAAATGCCAATGTGATTTAATATACATCCAGTGTTATGAAACAAATGAATGTATTAATGTCAAACTGTGAAATCAGGATTTCTTTCCCTCTAGCCAAAATTAAACCATCAATATTCATAATCATTGCATCCTTACTTTGAGAAATATACTGTGAAATATGGTTTAAATACATTTGATATTACCAACATTTATGTTAGATTCACTCTCCTGATTGAAGCAAAGATGGTTCAGATGCTGCACTGATAACGATTTTACAATCAGTTTCTGACCACCCTATCATTTATGTGACTACCTCTTTTCTTGTTTTTATATTTAGAACACTGCTTTCACTGCAGTGGATTTATGGTATTTGTCTTATTGTATAAAGCACTTGAAAAGTGCTATATCAGATTTTTGTTATCAAATATTAAAGATATGAATGTTGATATTAGTGTAACTGTAGGCAATACAGTACAGTACAATGGGATAGAATGATGCAGAAGCTGATAAAGAAAAGTGTAGTTTTAATGGTGCACCAGTCACGCAGGACAACAAAGAGTTGCCACGTCTCTGTAGCTCTGTCACGGACCCAACGTTTTTACTGTTGTTGTGTCATTTGTTGCTGTTATGCTGTGTGAATAACAGACAGGAGGTCTGCTGGTGACTCACCCTCATGGAGACAGACAGGCTGCTGTTGATGTTGGCTTTCTGAAGCCAGCCCTGCTTCATGATGCCTCCCCTCTGGGAGCACAGCGATGCTGAATCCTGACAGAGGAAAAGAGAGACACAAAAACAGACATTGGGAATCAATCAAGACAGTTGCACGCTATAACGCAGGTCAATTCAGATTAATGGCTCTTACATATTAAGCATCACTGTGCTTGTTGACAGTAAACAGTCTCAACAGCTTAATGTTATAGTCAATTTCTATCGCCATATCTGCATGAAACATTCATATTTTTTCCGACAAGTAGCTGGTTCTGAGAAATGTTCACTGATCACAATTAAAGTAAATTAAAATAATTAATCAATTCTAATCATATACTGTCAGCCAAACGGTGCATGTCTTTGATTTCCCATCATTTTCCCATCGTAATTCAGCCTCCATCCTGTCAATACAGCCATTCTATCTCATAACTAACATGGGACTATTCATCAGCTTGACAGCAAACAAACATTCATCTCAAGGGAATAGGTACTATAATACAAACATAAAAACCACAAATACGTGTAGCCACTCGGGAGAAATTCACAGTACGAGGCGGCCTAATTAGCTTAATGTAAGCCCGGGACGTGACACACATATCATGACATTGAGTGAAACAGGGGTGTGTGTGCACAGTGAAGATGAGCCTCATCACACTGAAGTGGCATTTTGTCCTCTAAGTGTCACACATCCTCCTCTCGCTCAAGCCTTGTCCTATAATCTATTTGGCTGGCTGCTCTCTCTTCCTACAGCTTCCATACTTCTCTCAGACAACTGACAGCAGCCACTATGTATGCACACCCCACCACACCCTCACATACGGAACTGTAGCATACTTAGCACTGTCACCTAACGTATAATGTCCCTGACTTCATTATCATGGATTTACTGTTTTGGTCTTGTGGATGTATATGTGAGATCGGATAAAGGGCACAGAAAAACAAATACTATGATTTATGTTTATATGCATGTGTGTTTTCTCTTTCTCTTCTTAAATATTTGCGATCACAGCGAGAATTGATTGTGAAGAGGTAATGGAACAGTAGCATTGGCCATTTCAAGGAGCAATAGAGAGCCCCCCATCCTGGCAGTACAGCAGCATTTATTCTCCGTCAATTAAACCCTCTCTGTCTAAGTTTATCTGCATCCGGCATGAGGCCTGGGAGGAGGATCGATGAGGGCTATTTATAGGACATATAAGGCTGCTGGTTTCACTGCTCCATACTCAGTCTCTGAGGGGTCACACTGCTGGTCGGACTGAAGGACTGGCGGCCCATAAGTCACATTGAATCTTCCAGCACAATTACCAGTTCAAAGGCAGCACTCTGCGTTTACATTTTCAGACATTCCGAAGGAGCCAAAATGTGTGTCTTATTCATATGATTCGGAAAGGTTAAAGGGATCTTTGTCATTTCCACAAGGATGTATGGTGCATCTGTCCATGATGTGCCCACTGAGTCAATAGCAGACCACTTATCTTCACTGCAGTCGGTGATCAATGTCTGTGATCTAACGCCACTCGGACCCCTCTACTCACCTCGTCTTTGGCGTCTTCATCGATCTCGAACACGTGAGCCGGCAGCTTGTCTGTCTTCAGGCCTTTGCTATGAAAAGACAGTGAGAGGGGGTCAGTAGTCTGCAATAAATCAGCCCCCCTCCTGATTATACTTCCCCTGTGGTGAGGTCTGCTCTCTCTCTATGTCTTTACTCTTTATGAAGCAGGCAACAAATCACTGCCTGATCGGCTCATCTTGCAATGCCTCTTTTGCTACATTTGTACGTGCTCTATTGGTTAGTAGATCTTATACAGAGACGCACCGATACTTTAGCCAAGTGCTAGTGATATTTGCTTCGAATGGCAGCGGTTGATGTTTATCTTTTGTGTCACATATTTTAAGCAGGTACATTCATCTATTTTCAGCATGGCATTGCTGCCATCAGTTCGTAAAGCTATATGAATACTTAAAAAAGCTTCTGAACCAGTTACTTTTAAAGAAAAATAATCATTTTCATGTGAAAGAAGGTTGTATTAAAAGTTGCTTCATAAATTGGCACTTCAGTTATCTTTTATAATGAAGATTTATTTGTTTTCCCTGGTTTCCCTGGCATAAAAGGATGAATAAATGACAACTCTAACAAAATAAACAACAACAAGAAAACATTGGTATCAGCTTCGGCTAGTAGAAGTATTAGTATTTCAAAGTTTGTATCAGTATCGACCCAGACTTTTACAGTCAGTGCATACCCAAATTCTAGTGCCAGTTTTTCTGTTGTTGCATTAAATTTATATTTTCTGGACTTCAAGGGTGCTTGGAGAATACTGTTACACATTTGTCTGTTTCATTCCAGTTTAGGGTTCAAGTGAAGTTTGCTGTGATAAAAATATTATGAAAGGAAGCTTTATCACCATTAACATATAAATTCCGAACATCTGGCCTGCACCTGTTGTGTTATAGAGGGAAATCTGGCTGAACTCTGAAGTATCAGAGCTGTATTAATACACAGGAACAGTGATTCACTGCATGTCGTCATCCAGCAGAGAGCCATGTGAGCAGAGTAAATCTCTTGTACATGTTTAGCAATCCAGAGCTGCAATGTTGTTTTGCACACACTCTGATCCCTAACCTCTAAATTTTCTGATTTTATATCTGTCAAAGTGTTTTTTTTTTTCCTTATCTTCCTTACCATGGCAGCATTCGGAAGTCACCAGAGTAAGCCTCATATTTGTAGTTGATGACATGCCAGTCGGTGTTGTACTTCTTGATGCACTGCCAAACAGGGCAACACAGAGAGCTGGATTAGGGGCAGCAGAGACACTTAAATATAACGAGCATGGCATATTAGCAAAATGACAGAAACCAAGCACATGGCACTATGAAACCAAGCACTGTGACTCACGGAGGAGGACACAGCCCTCGGTTCCCTTTTCTGGGGAGAACATTCCAGCTTGATATGACTCGTTTATGAAGCCAAAATAAGTCTGTAAAGTAGCAGAAGTAGTCACTACTGCCTTGCTGATTTCTCTTTGCTATCACCCACCATATTGCTTTTTATTTAGTGTGAAACTGCAAGCAGAAATTCTCAATTAAGTCAGCTGAAAGGATCTTTGTTCAATAGAAGCTGAGTAAGCCTAAGGTCTGTTTTAACAATCCCTGTGACAGTTGTTTCCATGCTGTATCACAGTCATGAGAGCTGGCTGAGGAACACAGATTCAGAGCCTGGCAGAGCAGCAGAGTATATCCACATCATGCCAGAAGGTTTTAATTTCTAGTACGATATATCATAGGGGAAGCATGAGTTTGCGCATTCAGTGCTTCTTTATGAGGTTCAAGTGATCCTTTTATGCTGAATGTCATGAGTGAAGTGTGAAGTCATCAAGAAATCGTAATTCATGCATGTTTTATTTACTGCTTTTTAAGTCTGTTTGTATAAAGCAGGTAGTAGTTCATGAAAGCAAGCAATAGTCATATTACTGAGAAGATTTAATGTCAGCTTTGAACAGCAGCTTGACATTTATTTCACTGCAAAGTCCCCCCTTATTTTTTTGGAAAGGAATCGACACTATTGCTACAGGCATGCCATCTGATACAGAGCGGGGACTAAGCCATACACTGCTAGGATGCCGTACCTCTTTGGCAAACAGACTCCTGGCCTCGCGCTCAGCGTTCTGAGGAACAGAGGGGACAACAGTTCTCCTCTGCCGGGAGATCTGGGACTCCTGCACACACACAAGCCAAAAACAAACATGTATACATGACATGTTGGTAATGACAGCGTTATATTCTCATCAAATACTAGCACAGCAGGAAATCACAAACAAAAAGCAAGTAAATGAGAGAAAACAGAAGTCAGAGATACAAAGAAACAGATGAGTGTCAAACGACTATCTCAGGATCTGGGGAAAAAACTGACATGGAGCGCGACGTGTCTTTAAACAAAGCCACATGTGTTTCAAGCAGCAGCAATAAATCCAGAGCTGAGCTACCTGGCTGGATTGGGTTTGACCATTCTGGCCCCTCTGACTGACCCATAAATAACTGAGCCTGTTGTGCTGGGGTGAACAGTGATTAATGACGGGAAACGTGTCTTTAGAAAAGGATATTTTACAGCCCTTTGTTCCCATTTTGCTCAGACAGTTTTATAAGAAACAAGCTGCTGATCGGGCTGTTTACTGTGGAGATCTCAGCACAGGTGTGTTGAGTATGAGACTCTGTTTAACCTTCAAACTACCAGCTGCAGTGAGATCAAGTGGTGCACGAGAAGAGTCTGGATCCAGTATTGATTCAGCGTCCAAGTAATAGAAACAAATACATTTAACAAGTTTAGAGGAAAAAAACAAGAATGTAGAAAGACACAAGAAAGACACAGAATGTAGATTTTTTTTAACCCACTGATGTATGAAACAGACAGAGCTTTGGGGTCTGAAAGTGCCTTAAACATTCTTCCTAATGGTCAGGGTGGGGTTTCTCCACTGGTCTCAAACAGAAGTCAGATTATAGGTAGGTTTATGAGAAAATGACCCGAGTTCTCACTTGATTTATCACTCCAGTAAGCAGTTTCCTGAAGAGTTATAGTCTTGAGCACTAGTTCTAAGTCTTCAACACAGAATGATCGTTTTGAAAATTGTGGTCCAATTTAGAGTAAAATATATTCACTCTTGGCTCCAAAAATACAAGATGGCAACAATTGTAACTGTACCAACAGATGATGACAAGTGGGTTCAATCTCACTGGCCAAGTTTTTGAGATACAGATACACAGAAATATTTTGGATCCCCTAATGAAGTTATGGCATCAGTCATCAATTTCAAGTTTTCTTCAATACAGCATCATGTTTGTTTATCAGCATAAAATAGAGGATAAAGCAAGATAGGCTTTAGACCATTACTACCGCGATTCTGCTACTGATAAGTCGCTTTTACTGCTATCCAGTGCCTGGACTTTTCATCTATATATGGTCAGTTTTAGCTCCTAAAAACAAAATGGCAACAGCTGTGCCAAACTCCAGCCTTCAGAGCAGTGGCCCGCAAATCAATGTGTATTGTCACAGTAGTTGAACAAGATAATCTAAAGATGTTTATTTGGGGGTAAAACAAAAAGTGAGCACACCTGAGATATCTGCAACAATGTGTCACTATACAGGAAACCAGTGTCAGCACAACTACAGTAACAAGCAGGTCTAAGTTGAACATAGAGGTCAGTCTGGCAACTGTTTACCCTTCGGTTTCTCTTTAAAATACATTTGGCTAACACAGGGGTTCATTTAGAAACCTCCTCGTCATTGGACTGCTTATATTTCTTGCCACACCTGACCTGTAATGTAACATAACAGCTATGTATGTAACAACTCTGCAAGATATTAATTTGCTCAGTCCAATGTTGCTATAACCAATAAAAATAATGTTCAAAACTAGATAGATATTTGCAAAAAAAAAATATCTGTCCTTTAAGACATGACCAAACATCTTCATTGTACTTTCTAATCTAATGTGCCAGCCAGCCAACTATAATTTTAGTACAAAATACTGTTTAGAGGCAGCAGACTACTGGGTAAACTGCACAGCTGAGGAAGATGACCTGGGTGAGAGCCAGTCCCGGAGGACACGACACAGCCAGTAAGGGATGAAGGGACTCACCGAGACATCGTCCACAGGGCAGAGCAGCAGGTCTCGGTGAGGGTCGCTGTGGATCTGAGCCTTTCTCTGAAACACCACAGCCTCATAGTCAAGTGGTTCTATGATCTTTGGCTGCTCCTGAGAGGGAGAGATAGACAGAACATAAACAAATGTTTCAAATACACACACAAAATTATTGTTGATGCTAAATTCTGATAATGTTGTCTTTCCTTTGGCTCTGGAGCTGAACATGCCATTGCTATTTGAAGGCAGTTAACAAGCACTCAACCCAAGACGTTTTCACCACCCATGCAAAAGCAGACCCACAGGCGATCAGAGAGACAGCCACAAAGTTCAGAGGACAGTCAGAGTGCACGGAAACAGCAGCTCAGAGAATTGTAGGCGGATGAAAAAAGAAAAGCCATAAGATGACAAAAGGGAAACAACTGACACAAATACAAGACAGGAAGGGCAAGAAAGGTGAGACAAAACAGCAGAGAAATGGACGAATGATATTTGACTTGATGGTCATGTCCTGATAAACACAGATATGTAATAATGAAACAAAACACAAGAAATAAATCACATGCAACACATTTCCAGCTAAACATCATAACTTCCTGTTTTGACTTTCATGGAGAAGTGAAAGATATGAAATCATTCTGACTTTAAGAGGCCTACAGGCTAAAAGCTAGCCTTCAAAAACTAGGTCAAGATGTGATAACAAGTATAAATCTAAGACACTTGGAAAGATTCAGAATTAATTCCAAGAAAGTGGCACTTTAATCTCAAGCTAAGCAGTGAAGATGGTGATGAATAGCTTAGCCAATAAGCCCTGGCTGAGCGACACCAAGCCATTTGGACTTGAGCAGAGGAAATCAGACTGGATGGATTTGATCAGCTTCTGTGCCACATTACTGAGCCGCTGTCACCAAAAAACCCTCACTAAGCAAAACAGCTGGGAGAGTATGACTGAGTCTTTTTCCACCTAGTCATATTTCTATTTTAATGAAATGCATAGCTTTGTTTTTCCTGTTTCCTGTACCACTGTTGGAGTGGGCAGAGTGAGCAAGCTAGTAATAAAGTTCAGCAGTAGTTTGGCTGCTGCTTTTTCCCTCTGCTTGCTGCTGGTCTCCCCTCCCATCTACTGCCTTCCCACAAAAACTATCTCTGGGCATTATGTTGCGTTCCATTGTACTCTGAACTTGGAAAAAACGACCTCCAACACGGAAAAGTGCAATGCAGTGGCCATCCAAGACGGAATTCCAAGTCAGAAACTTGGGCAAGATCCGTGCAGCTCCAGTTCGCCGACATAAACACAGACACGCACAGTGAACAATTACATTTTTTCCTCTTCATTAGTTTTTACTTCATATAGTGTTTGTTTACATAGAGTAAAAGCAACTTTAGTGTTTCACTTTCATTGAGATGATCTGTGCTCAATAGAAGTCTTTGAGAGTAAGTGTCCTTGTCTGTTCATCATCAGCTGCTGTAGTTACTTGTGAAGTTGGCAGACTTGCCATTCAAACACGAGCCTCCATGTTTTTCGGAGCAGATGCTAAGTCTGACTGAAAGTCGGAAATACTGACTGGGAAATTCTAATTTCGGACTCGCAAAGGAACTTAATAGTAGAGCTACACCCATTGATTAATCAATTAGTCAACTGAAAGAAATCTAAATATCCACTATTCTGATAATCATTCGATCCAGTGCTTTTAATCCTGTTTCTGCCCTGCATGTTTTAGATGCTTCCCTGACTCAAATGATCAGCTTGTTATCAAGCTCTGCAGAAGCCTGATAATGACCCAATCATCTGAATCAGGTGTGTTTGTTTGTTGGATAAAAGAAGCTCTGATTTTGTTTATTTTACTTTATAGATGATTCAGTTAATTGGGGAAATAATTCATTCTAAATTAACCAAAATGGTCATCAGTGTAGCCCTACTGTCTGTGAATGTTTCTGTGCAGACTCAAAATTAAGTATTTGAGGTCTTTTTTAAGCTGTATGGGCCCAGTGAACAATTTAACATGTCATTTTCCCTTACAACATACTTTCTTCTTCTTACGGGCAATAGGGACCAACAAGAACACACAATTTTCTTCCAATGGTTGAACAGTTTTGTTAGCTACTGAACAAATTATACTTCAAGTGAAAAAAGACAACAGACTAAGCTTTATCTGACTCCCAGATCTCTTTCAGATTCAGAGTAGCAACTAGGAACAACAGAGATCACGAGTTAGCCTTCATTTTGCATCTTAGTCATGTCAATGACATGTTATAAAAGAATACATAACATTTAAACATTTTCAGAGGTGTAGCTGTGAAAACTATATCATCAACTGTATCACATGTATGTATGTATATAATGTGCATCAGCTTGTTTTTATCTCCTCACTGCATCAGTCCATTGTATGGAAAGATGCAAGTTTTCTTAATCATACTTAGGATTGCAACTTACAACTAATGATATCTTCATAATCAATTAATCTGTCAATCATTTTCTTGTGTAATCACTTAGTAATTTGGTTCATAAAATGTCCAAACATTTGAAAAATTTGAACAGTTTTTCCTAAAGCACAAAATAATGTCCCCAAATTTCTTGTCCTGCCCAAAATCAAAAGATATTTAGTTTACTGTCATAGAGGAGTTAAGAAACCAGAAAATACATTTAAAAAAGGATTTTCTTCTTTAAAATTGACTCAAACTGATTAATCAAATATAAAAATATTTGGCAACAAGTTTAATAGTTGAAGACTAACAGATTAATCGGCTAATCATTGCAGTTCTACTAATTCTTTTACTCATTTCCAGACATGTTTGTCTGGTTCAGCGACGTTCAAGGGGTTAAAAATATTCCTCTTGAATATCATGGTATCTGTGCACAAGCCAATAAAGGAAAGAAAGTTCCCCCTTTCCATGTTCACCAACCAATAATTTGGTGAAACAAGCTGCTTACACGTTTATTGCAGTTTTCCACCAGACCCGACTTTCTCACATGTCTACATGAACACTGCCTCGAGCATTTTTTGAACCACTTATTCAAACAACTACTTCCTAACCCTAATGATAGTGAAATTTCAATATTTGCCAGTTCTTCAGCATCTCTTTTTACATAAAGATCAGCCCTTTAGTGGACAACCGGCAACCTGAGCAGCAGCAAAACTCAACACCTAGGAGTCTGTTGAAAGCATTACACACAACTGTGTCGCCCCTGCACCCACAGCAGCAGTTCTGCTTCCTGTCATGTGCAACAAGCTCAACCGCAGCACTACAAGTCAGAGGAAACCGTTCAGAGGCAAACGGTGGCTCGACTGCAACGCTGATCATGTTTCAGAGAAAGAGAGAGAGAGAGAGAGAGAGAGAGAGAGAGAGAGAGAGAGAGAGAGAGAGAGAGAGGGAAGGGAAGCAAGCAGAGAGAGAAGGGAAGAAAGACAGAAAGAGTTCTGCTTTCACAGAAGAGGAAAGAAGCTGAAGAATCACAAGCAGGCAGATGTTAAGCCACAGTCCCACAGATTGAGAAACAGTGAGATGCAAATCATAAAAGGACGTGGCCCAAGACTTGGGTGTAACTGTATAGCGCAAGCATTCAAGACACTCTCCCCCACTGGATTTTACACTCTGCTGTTCACTGCGCTTTCAACCTGGCGGGACAACACTCACACACCAATCACTGAGTACAAAAGCATTGAGAAGACTCCCAGTGTGCCTCCAGAGGACTGTGATCATGATGATGATGGTGATGTTAGCGAGGGTGCACTTCCAGACGTCTGTGTCTCATTACGCTTCAGCAGATGTGAGGCACTCCAACACAACCAGGTGCATTTTACCACGTCTGCTCGGGAAGCATACACTTGCGAACAACGGATGAGAGGCACATACACACACTGACATGCAAGTCACATACAGTATGAAGCAGATCCCTGTCCCAAAGCTGACCCCACTAAGTGCTCCAATCTGTGTGTATATGAGCAGCCCAGACACATGGAAGCTCACTCAAGGGTAAAATAAGGATTTTCACTGGGCTCTTTTATCCTTGTGTTAGTCCAAAAACTGTCTAATCCAAAATTATTATTAATAATGTATAAATAGATACTCTTGTAGCGTTTGCATCAGGGATCCACAGATAGCTCTAGGATTTAAACACCAAATTTAAAGGTAAATATTGGGAAATTAAAGGAAAGGTTCAGCCAAATGTAAAAATTCAGTCATTATTTACTCCAAAAATTTTTGGAGCTTCACAGCAGCCTTCTCCTTAAAAAAACTGAAGTACATGGAGACTTATTTTAAAATGTAAAAAATCTGAATCAAATTTAAAAATGTATTTGAAAATCTGTTATTTATTTACACCCTTGACATGTGGTCCAGCTCGTGAAAACCACACCACACAGTGTGCACGCTAACCTTCTAGCAACTACACTGTAGATTTCAATTTCAGAAGAGTGTAAATAACATGGGGATCTCAGGGCCCCCACAGACTTGGACTACATTTGCTCCAATTTGTATGGAGCCATTTTATGTTTTATCTTCGGTTGTTTTTTTACATTTTAAAACAAGTCCCCGTTTACTTCATGTTTTAAGGAGAACGCTGCGATGCTGTTTTGCTGTGGAGCTCTAGAAATGTTTTGTGGACTTTTTTGTGGCATTAGGTTAAGCACTGACAGTAAGTGAATAACAATTTTTCGGTAAACTTCCCCTTTGAGTTTCCATTATCATTATCCAACACATTTCCCATTACACAGATAGTGGCCTATTTCTGATTACTAGAACTGTGTCGCCATCCAATGAAAACTACGTATCCCCAAAATGTCAACACGAAAAACTCCCTGCCTCAAGCACTGTGACAATGCAGAATTTTACATACATTTTTTTCTTTGCTTTAAAAATACATTTATCAACCCTCCATATACAGAATTATATACACCCTCAGCAAAAGCTTCACCTAAAAAAAATGACCAAATATAGAGATGTATGTATGCATGAGCGGACTCAAGATGTATTTAATCCTCAGAGGGTGGCATTCCTGTTGAGCTGACTATACACTGACATGCATAGTTGGTTGCACAGTCACATGGACACTTGTGTTTCTGTGCCCTCTACGATCTAGATGTCAACAGTGCATTCCTCTAGAGTGGTTCCCAAACGTTTTTCGTCATATCAACTGAAAGCAAAGAGATTTCACATCCCTCCATCCCATAAATAGACTCCATTTGTAATTACAAATAACAACACAACGCTGGGCAAACTAACTACTAAAGGAGCCAAGTTGAATTTTCATAAATGTGAACACACTAATAGACACAAGGCTCCAGAGCTGTACTGAAAGTTACTTTTAAGAGCAAGATAGACTTATTTAGATTCCACTGACCTATCTGCTTGATGAGCTTCACCTGATTTAGGTCTTCCCTGTCTACAATCTGTTCAACATGCACACATCTTTAATCTCGACAGTCTTGCGTGCATCAGAGCAGAGTTTTTAATTGCTCAAATAATAAGGCTTATTCACAGAACTGTTTCACAGCAGATACTTAACAGATGGAATTAATGACATTAATGATGGCTCTGTTCTGGCAATAAGTGCAATGAACCATTCAAGACTTACGTAATTAAATACACCTGCTTGGTCAAAATGTGGTCATACCCATGCTCCCAGTTTGAGGGCTGCAAATAACATTAATTTTCATTATTGATTAACCTGCTCATCATTTTCTCAGTTAATCAGTTCATGAGTTGGCCAATAAACAATCTGAAAATGTCCAATTCTGTGGGTATTTTTTAACTGGCAGTCAAAGTCCAATGAATGTTAAGTTTACCATCATATAAGACACTGAAAAGTCAAGTCCTTAGACTTGGAACTAGTAACTTCTGGCTTTTAAGAATGAATTTCAATGAAATTAGTCGATTATCACAACAGCTGCCCAAGTATTTTCTGTTGATCGAATCTAATAAATGAATAAATTGATCATCGATGCTGTTGGAAGACCAAAGCTGAAACTGGACGTACACCTTTTGTATAGTACAGTACTGTATGGTTAAACTTTTGTCACTTTACCCACCATGCTCAGATAAGTAGCATTTACTTCCCAAACAACAAAACAGCTGGAGGCTACAAACATCTGGCGGGCCAACATTGGCCCACAGACCCCAGTCTGAGCAGCCCTGCTTTAGAATAATTGCTCTATGATAAGGAGTAACAGAATATTTTAACTTTAATCACACTTTTGGAGGTTGGAAAGTTTGGAAAGAAATATGCTTTGTCATTTTCTTTGAAAGTAATATATAGTGATCCCAGTTTAATCACTGATCACTCGGACGGAATAGCTGAAGATAAAATCCTCTCAAATTTGGACTCTGTGATCTAATGTGCATTCATTGAACCCTTGCCCAAGGTAGTCTGAGTCATTAAGAGACAATCATACTTCCATATTGTTCTGCTGTTTCTTTTACAATGTTTTATTTGACCTTCTGCTTGGAAACTCTGTATAACCTGCTAGTTTGGTTGAAAACAAAGGCACTGAAGGAGAGACTTGGGAATAAGAGTGACTTTATCGAGATGAAGAAGCAGCTCAGACAGAAACACACAAACACATGCAGTCACAGAGGAAGCAGGGTCACAGAATGCCCCGAGGGAATCCCCATGTGAGGGGAACACGGCCGGGCCATGCAACAAAACGGCGTTTGTTCTCAGCCATCCGTTTACTTCTTGAAATGAGCAGCCCAAAACCTGCGACTCTGAAGCACAGCAGGAGACACACGTAATAACACATGCTTACAGTCTCAAACAGACACACACTCCCAGCTCTGTTGCGGAAATGAAAAATCACAGGTTTATGGCGCTGATAACCTCTTTGCGTCACGCTCCTCCTCAAGATGATCATCATAAGACCAAAGCCTAATCCTAGGGGAACAAGGGTTTATCTCTTGTCCAAACTGATCCAGCTGCACTCTCCAAACAGATGAAGGTGTGTGACTGATGTGCTCTGGGTTCAAGTTTTACATCATGAGAAAGTGGATGTTGGGTTTAGTTACTACAAAAAAGAAAAACAGATCTGAAGTGACATCATCAGTGGAGAGTTTCTAGACAAATGTCGACCCCTTTGATGTGCTCACATATGAATAACTTCACACACACACACACACACACACACACACACACACACACACACACACACACACACACACACGCTGTATCAGCAGGATCCCCAAAGCTATTCATCTCAAGCCATGCTGTGCCTAATCCCGCATTATTGCAGTCTGCTCCAAGCCTCCATCAGCCGGCAGCATGGCTCTTCACTCAGGAGGAACAATACACCATTAAGATTTTTTTGTCTTTCCTTTTGCTTTACACACTCGTCATGAGCAATACATCAATTATGCAGACATGCATCATCTGCCTTCTATTGCACAATGTGGAAATAAGGAGGCACACGCAGACTGCTCCGAGGCAGAGACAGGGAAGCCATGCTGCAGCTGTCCAACTGGCAGCACTCCTCGTCCGCCAGCACACAAAAGGAGCCGCGCAAGACTGAAAAACCATGTGTTCCTGAGGACAATGTCACACTATTCTGCAACGCTGTGAAATTTAGAGAAAAAAAAAACGGAGCCGACACACGAGGAGTTCAATTAACGGTGTTATAATGTCTCTATAATGAATTGCCTCTTAACGGCGGAGGGAACGTAGTGCTGCCAGTAAAGCCGGTAACATTATTTCAGTTCATTCAGAGAGGGCGTCACAGAAGCTAATGTTGTAGGTTAAGGTTATTGGGACAAGAATGAAACTGGAAAAGCAACAAAAAATAATAATAATGATGTTTTAATTAAATGAAAGAGTATGAGGAATGTGAGGACAAGCCAACAGGAATGATAGGAATGCAGAAAGGAGAAATTAAGAAGCTTTACTCCCCTGGGAGGACAGGGGGAAGGGGAGTTAGCAAGCTAACCAGTTAGTTAAATTCTCCCTGTTAGCTAAAATGACCGCCGCCGGTCCACAGACAGTGTTCATGCTCTGCTCACCACCAGGTCCACGGAGCTCCTCACAGCCTCCGACACGCTCTGCCTGACTTCCGCGGCCGTCCCGGGCTTGCTTAACCTCTTTGTGAATTTTCGCACCTCAGACATGGTGCCAGTCTCTGGTTATAAATCCACTCCGTGAGTCCCGGTGTGATAATATGAGCATGCCGCGGTACCGGACGGAGCGGCAGCGCTGTTGTGTGACAGCCAGATGTGGGTTGCGTTGGATGTGAACCAGCCAGCGGTTCTCGTAGCGAGGCGGGGCCGCGGCTGCTGCTGCTGATGAGAGAACAGAGAGGGGTTTAGCAGCGCGAGATGCTTCACTCTTACCTACTTCCGTTTGTCCTCAGTGGAACAGACTCAACCAAAGATCTTCAATGTTGCGAAGACGACAGTGGGCGTTCACCTTACATCCTCAACCACAGCGAATACCGAGATACATTTGTTGAATTAAAAGAAGACACAATAAGAAAACATATTTGGCTTTGTCTCAGGTGCTTAATACTATCCTTTATAATACTAAAACGATTTAATTTCACAAACAGTTGTAAATCGGACAAATTTTAATAATTTGTCCGATTTACAAATGTTTGTGAAATTAAATGTCACCTCTAAAGCAGAAGTTAGAGCTAAAGCTAAAAAAGCTAAATAAAGAAACCTGCTAGGAGTTAACCATATAAAGTAAAAGTGCAGAGTTATTGTATAGTTTATATTATTATTATTGAACTACGCTGATCCTGACACATTAAAGTGCACTGCCATCTTGTGGAAGATGTTTGCAACTGCAAAAAAACTATTCGTGTTCTCAAATTCTTCTTGACAGCAGGTTTAAATAAATAGTTTAAATAATTTGAGTTACAAGAAAACTGGATTCCATTCAATAGAAGTTATGTTATTGGCTTACATACATATGCAGCACATACACCAAAAGTAAAGAATTTAAGACATGTCACTCCCTTTGTATACATTTGCTTCCTCAGTGTACATCTCCTGCTATGTGACAGGTAGCATTTCTTAGTATTTTAATAAATAACAAACATGAAAATTGCTTAGACAGTTTATTGATGAAAAGACCAAAGTAGCGAGAACTTGTAGTTTTATTTGTCTTATGCAAGGATTATTTAAAAGGCACTGTTTTACAAAAGACAACAATTTAGCAGCATCTGTACATCAACTAAGGCTGTAAGTTGTTTTCCAAGACACACAAAGAAACACATGTAAATGTATATATGAAAAATGTGTATATACACAAATAAATGTGTGTGTGTGTGTATATATATATATATATATATATATATATATATATATATATATATATATATATATATATATATATATATATATATATATATATATATATATATATATATATATATATATATATATATATATATATATATATAAATAAAAAAATAAACACACATACACACAAGAAAGGACATAACATAATTTCAAGAAACCTGGTGATACTTTAATTTATTTACAAAGGAATGCACTCCCAGCTTTTGGCTGATTTGTCTGTGTCCTGATACCTGAGGTAAAGCATACCGTAACACCTTCATTTCAGTTGAAATTAAATCAAGTTACTGAATAAAAATTTCACTGTTTGAAGGAAGCACATTTTAGGGCAAAAATACTTTGCATTTTCATTATGAATATAGTGATTCTCACTTCCTTAAGCTGATATAGAAAGTAGTCAAATGTGACCATGTTGTCACATGCAAGATAGTTCAAAATTATTGTGTTAAACTGCATCTTACTAAAAGAGTCATGAATACTAAACTAGCCTTGAACGCTAAATGGTTTATGTAGAAAGAAAGAAAGCAGAATTACCATGGTGATGCACTGACGAGGGTGGACTATTTTAAGAAAACTGAACTTACTGAAGTTAATAAACATTAAGTTTGAAGTGCTAGTGGGAGCCTGTGGTTGGCCCACTCACGACTGTGTTTACTACATAGTCCAAAGAGTTTCTTTATGTCCAAATGCCAGCATGTCATTGTGACAAGTGACACTCAATGAATAGGGAATGTCTGGCTGTTTTCTTTCTTTCATCTTCATTTGTCGTTGTACTGCGTGAACTCCTTCAGGGCCCAATGCTTCATTTCTATCTCTTGCCGTAACCTACAGTACTCCTCCGCCAAGACCTCAAACTCTTTGCCCAAGATCTCAAAGGAGGCCAGTTTTAACTCGACAGACTGTTTCTCCCCCAAACAGGCTTTAAGCTCAGAGTCCAGCTTCTCTCTGAAACAAGACACAACAGCAAAAGATTGTTTTGAGACAAGGATCAGCCAGAATGTAGAATGGAGCGATACAAATAAGATAAGAATTACTGGACAACAATAAGAAATCAGTCAGATGAGCATCAAGCCTCTTGCCTTATTTTTCGATGAGCAGATATTGAGTCAGCCGTGTACGTTTCCAACTGAATTTCCACCATCTCAGTCCTTTAAACAAAATAAGAGAAAATGTATGTAAGACCTGAAAAGGGAGCACCAGTAAATCAACAGTATGAACAATTATTGAAGCAGACTTACTTAATCTTCTGTAAGACTAATTCACATTTTCCCTCAAAGTAGTCCAACTTCTTCCTGTCCAGATCTGTCTGCATCTTCAGCCTATGGTCCAAAATGAAAGACTGGAGAAGCTGAATACACTTAATCAGTTCCTGGACACACAAGTCAATAAGGAGGGGAAAAAAGAAAGGAAATTATTGTTTTTATCTAAAGATTTATACATGTATACATATGTTTTTCGAAAAACAATTTCCAGCGACCGAACCAGCAAAAAAGCACAGTTTGCTCATAACCATATAAAGTGAATAATAAACTTGTTTTGGTTAGCTACATGTTGATTGATAAAGCTCTTACACAGAGGTAAAGTTGAGTTTGTCTTTGCAGAAGAACTGCATTTTCCCGGCAGGTCTCTTTCAGACTCTCTGCTCTTTTCTTCTCTTTGTCCAGCTGGGCTGATAGATGAGACAACTTTGTGTTCTTCAGACCATCACTCTCACTCTCTGAAAAAAAGAAAAAAAAAAGTAAACAACATCCTTTATTTCCTGTCAGTGCAGAACAATGGCGTGATATAAATGTACTGAAAGTGAGAGAGAATTTGAAGGAACATGCAAGTAAGTATCTAGATACTGTACCCCATTCAGGTTGATAGTAAGAAAGAAGGCCCCAACACTTCTTCTTCAGGTGTTTCTCCAGCTCCCTGGGAAGACTCTGTTTCATTCTTTGAACATTCTGGTAAAAATTAATACAGCATCACTGGAAAGCATCAATCTGCAACATCTGTGTCATACTACTGAATTATCTGTCTACTGATAAACAACTTGTGTACGTGCAATAATACTACTGTGTGATTAACCATCTATCGATTAATTATTTCATTCTATACAAGTTCACCCATAACACCTAAGCACCAAAGAAGTAGGTAGGTGAATGTTTTTTTTGTTTTTTTTTTATAACTTACCTTCTCTGATGGCATGAGCTCCATCACCTGTTGGGGGTTCAGGCCCAAAATAGAAGGTTGGTCCTGGTTGGTAGTGCTACTGGGATCCAGCTGTCTGATACACTGAGACACCAGCAGAGACTTCTCCATCGTCTCATACAACTTAACACACAAACACACACAGCAAGTGATATATTGCCGTTATATTTTTAGCATCAGATAAAGTGTCATCCCACTCAATTAAAAACACTGGTAATGTCTGTCTCCTAGGCCACCACAAATAATCTTTTGTCACTTTGGTAAACGAGAACATGCAGTGTGCTGTTTACAAATATATTACATGACAGATTTGTGGATAGGGAAGATCAAATGCCTCGAACTGTGAACTTTAGCTGCAATGTCCAAAATAAGCTGCCTTGCGTGGCTTTACTGTTCACACGGTATCCTGCAATCAATCTCAGCTGTTTGTTCACTTGTGGACGGTGCAACGGCGAAATGTACCATGTTCTGGTCAGGGGGTACGGTGGCATGATGCTTCCTGATACAATGGTCCTGGATCATCTCTTGGAGCCCTTTGTGGAGACTCTCGGAGCGCAGCCAGAGACGCCTCTGGCACTGCAGCTTCTGCTCAGCCTGGAAAAATGCATTTGGAAGTGCTCACAGAAAAGCTTACAACTTCTGGCCAGTGCAGCAAGACAGAAGTTCCATCTATCTACTGCAATTCTTAGTTTTACCAGTAGAGGTCGGTAAGTGATAGACTACTTACTTTGTAATAAAAAAATAAAATACTAAAGAACTCTTCACAAAGTGCAGCAATCATTTAGTTGTTTGGTATAACTGTATACATTCAGCTTGGATTACAAACCAATGAGCTTGTACGCTAGCAAACGTGAAAGGTAACTGTGTGAGTACAGTGCCTGCAAATACCTTGTCCAGCTCCGTTTTCAGTGGGACAGTGAGTCCAGTTTGGTCGACATGTTGTGACAGGGTGGCCAGGAGTTTACAGAACTGAGGGTTCTGGGTCAGATCCTGCTCTGCAATGTCACACAGAGGGAAGGAGGCGAGAACTGGGCGGGAGGACATTAAACACACGTTACTATGAGTGGTCAGACATAATGACATAATCGGGACACACAACAGCACAGCACACCAACTTCAACTAAATGCAGCTATAGTTTCCCCCCCAAAAAATAAATAAATTAGGTTTTAAGCCACAATTTCTCCATTTTGTCAGAAAAGCTGACAAAACGTTAAGCTAGTAAACGTGTTTTCTCACCCCGTTGATGCAAGCTGTCGGTCTTCCCAAGCGACGATATATGAGTAGATTCGGAAACAGCGGACATTTTAGCCTTAAGTGTGTTCCTGATATTTCCAATTTGTGATTTCTGACGACTTATCTCACTATCAGGAACGCGACTTGAAAGAAAGACTGCGTACTTCCTGAATCAAGTTGCGCGCGTGTGCAGGAAGCCTTCCTATTGGCTAAGAAGTGACCCATGTGATCACCACAACCTGCCAACGAGAACTGCAGGCCACTCGCGAGAACGCGCACTGTGAATCCGACAATTATTGTACTTTTAATAATTTCAGGGAAAGTTAGGCTACCGTTTAATAATCAAATATTAACTTTTACATTAATAAGACTATATTGTTGAGTCTAAATTTCTATCAGATTGAGCGTTTATTCTCTGAATAAACGTTTAGATCCCAAATTTTGCATACATATATGTCTTTTCTACACTTTGCAGATTTGGTGACATGACAGAGATTACAGAGACAATGTCTTCCCCATGGCTAAACTGAAAAGTATGAGACGTCCCCCTGCACATCACCCTAGGTGACATAAGATGAGACCACATATACACAGTTCATTGTCAGACTGCACCTTCACTTATGTAAAATATGTCCACTCTCAGAAACATTAGGCCATTAGGCCATTTTGCAAGCCTGGATCATAACAAAGCACTTCATACTCTGAGAACTCTCAGTAAGAACTGGACAAAGAAAAGTACCTTTGACAGCAGTATAGCAGTCACCTTGTTCAGCTCTCTGCCCCCCTCAGTTTAGATCTATGTAAAAGTCTTGTGCTTGAGGTCTGCACTGGCAGCCAGATTCACGATCAAAGCCATCTAACAGAGGTTTGATGAATGCTCAGAGTATTCCACTTGGTGGACTACGAATGCTTTCTCTCGGCTAGAGAAGGCGTCTTCTCTACAATCCATAAAGTGCAGCCCGCTTGGATGGGATGGAAGAGGGACTTCTGGAGGAGAGGGTCCCTCTAGATCAGGGGTGTCAAACTGATCCAGTAAAGGGCCATGTGGCTGCAGGTTTTCATTCCAACCAAGCAAGAACACGCCTGATTTGGATCAGCCAACCAATCAGCCAACCGAGCAAGAACACACCTGATTTGGATCAGGTGTGTTCTTGCTTGGTTGGAATGAAAACCTGCAGCCACATGGCCCTTTACTGGATCAGTTTGACACCCCTGCTCTAGATGAAGAGATGGCCACTAAAGCAGATTGTTGTGAGGCTACATTGTGGGACAAAACCACTTTATTAATAATACAGTTTTCTATGTGTTTGTTTTGTCTTTGTTTCTATAGTTGCCAAATAGTTTAGTTTGGTAGTGACAATTTTGGTTGCTTTTTTAATCTGATGAAGCTGACATTTTAACTTTATCTCGTACAAAGCAAGCGTATCAGCATCATTTTAGATGAGGTGATTTCTTGCCCTTGGCTCCAACCATTGACATGGTTGGTTGTTGTTGCTGTAGTTGCCAGTAAAGGTAACTAGCTTTAGTGGCAATATCCATCTGCAGGTCTATTCTAGAGCTTGATTCATACTTAAATAAGTGGCCCGATTGTGTTTCCCCTTTCCATTGACACATTGTCAGTCATTTTTGCCAACAAGATTGTCTGCCCTTGCTACTTGTTCAGTCAGGGCTGGTGACCGTGGATGACTGGGTTTTTGCCATCAGAGCCCTCAAACTCTGAGACTGTCCGAGATTAGGCTCAACGCATTACCTATTTTAAAATCATTGCTTAAAACATATTTTTATAGAAAAGTCTGTAACTTCAGTGCTGCCATATTTTATTTTCTTATATGTAACTACTTTTTTCTTATTTTTTTCTTATATGTAACTACTTATATTTTCTTATATGTAACTACATTTTTGTATGTTTTCTTCTAATTCTTTTTAATCCTGTGTATTTTATTAAGCTTGTTTTGATCTATATATTATTTGTAACCTTGTCAAGATAAGTGCTACAAAGGTGGAGTAATTATTATTATAGGAATCATCTTGTCCTATTCTTAATGAATAGGGAGTATTCTCGTTCTGTGTAGTATTCCCCCCATGACCTCTGCCCTCTGTGCTACTCACAGCTGTTCCTCTCAACAGTCCCTGCCCATATCTGGTCTTCTTGGTGCTGCATTAGACTTAGACTTAGACTTTCTTGTATCGTCATTCGAATTTCACTTTACAGTGTGATGGGAACGAAATTTCATCTCAGTGGCTCAGAATAGTGCAGGATAAAAAAAAAACAGCAGCATGTATTTACAGAAAGTTTAAGTAATTAAAAAGTGTAGCCATACATACTATAAAAGATTTTTTTTTTTACATTATTGCTGCTTTATAGGCATACCGTTATATAACTTTGACCGCACAGTTTTATATTTTAATTTAGTATCCTACAGTGATAACATGTGGCCAGCTACAGTTTTTTGGGTTTACACAAGATGACAAGATGTCCCAGTAAACATAAAAGGAACTCCCTAATCCTGAAAGGGGCTTTCCCTTTTCCAGTCTGAATTTTTTTTTTTTTTTTCCTAGCATGTGATGTAACTTTTGCTTGATACATACCGTAATATATATAGTAGCTACACTGTAGTGGTGTTTACACAATAGCTGGTGGTCCTCACTCATCAATGAGTGGGCAAATTTAGAATTGACGCGGAACAGCGCCAATGGATTGTGTTAGGATGCGACTCTCTGGATTTGATTGGTCACATTCATGGACCAGCCCTTATTTGCTAAACCAATTAATGAAAGCTAGACTTGATTGCTGATATCTTTGACCAATCATTAGCCTGGTTTTCCTAATGGGTGGGTCTCTTTCGTGGAGGGGTGGGGTGTTCGAGGTCATTCAGTCCCACTCTGATTCACTCTGTCGGCGTGTGTTTGTGGGGACGGGTAGTTGGAGTAAGGAGTCGCCGGGCGGTAGTGCATCTCTCCAAACGCTTTTAGGGAAAGAAACGCCGCTGAAAATTGCACCACAGACTGAAGAAACGACCCCCGGTGACTACTTCTGGGAAATTACTCAACGCAACGACTGCGCCACACGCACAACCAACAAACGCAACCAGGCTATCAAATGCTAGCCAGCTAGCATCCCTGAAAACTGACGGGATCAAGGTGTTGATAGCTAGCCTCCCAGCTAATTATCCATCAGCTAGCATCCTCCAGCCGTAGCATCATTAGCTTGCTTTTTCTCCTCGCGCACGTCGAGACCTGGCCGTCGCTCGTGGCGGTGCCTTTCAGCTCGCGAGCACCAAATCCCTCATTCAAACAAAAACAGACAACGGAGCTTCCTAACTAGCTGCTGCTGGAGACAGCGTCTGCGTTGCATTAGTTGACACCATCACACCCATCTCCCCAACCCCTTTTCCTCTGCCCCTCTCCCTCCACCCGAAACACTGGAAATCCACAAGCGGCCGGATAGCGGCGAAGGGCCGGCGAAGCTGGGGGTGGTAACGTTACCGGACTCGCACGGAGTCGTAACGGCTACAGACAAGCTCAGCCGTGGGGATCTACCGACGAGTATGGACGGGCTGGCCGTGGAAGTTCGCGGCTCGAACGGGGCCTTCTACAAGGTAACCTGGCTACAGGCGTAGTTTCTAGTTGTCCCAGTTAAAAGTTTTGTTTCAGGAAAACTGTGTGGTTTCGTTCTACTGTGCCCAGTCCAAGCTAGCAATCACTTGAGTACTGTTAGCTTAGGGCCAGTTCTGACAATCAGGGATGGTTTTGCGTTCCATTAGGGTTGCCATTGTGGGGTGGGTAGCTAGCAGCAGCTAGCTGTTAAGCTAGGTACACTTGTCATCACCATGTATGGCCTATATTTGGTCGTTTTTAGCAAATGTCAATATGAATACAGGCTATTCTGTAGGAAAGAGAGTCCCATTGTTTCGACAGGGGATTCATTGCTTCTTTCATATTCCTTAGTCTGAAATTGTGAGATCCAAGGATTTATAACTGAAGCGAGCTGCTAATCATACAACTGTTTTGCACTTCCAGCGTACAAGTACGATGGGATGCTACATCAAAGCTCGCATAGTTCGTATTTGTTTTGTTGCCCAACCCATGTTCTGGCGGCCCCCACTGAACCTTGGATCTCGTATTTATTGCCCAGGCAAGGAAGAATTTGAGTGTCGGTTTCTGTTTCAATTCTGTCTCATTTTCAAAAGAAAGTGTACTCTCATATGCAGGCACATGACTTAAGGTCTTTGTTGCTGCTGTGTCACAGCTTGTTTTCAGACAGCAGACCGGGGTGGCAACTGTGTGAATTTCAAATTAAATTCTGCGCATTTAAGTTATTAAAATAGGCAGCATCAACATCAGTCTGACAGTCAAACAGATTTGGGTCTTGGTGAACATTGTGGCCCCTGACAGAATTTGGGATTTCATAGAATGTCAGTTTAAAACCTGATGCAGGTAGTCCCACCCGGAGGAGACTCTATGACAGCTGGGGATAGACAAATAACCCCTCTCATCTCCTCCCCATTTTCTTTTGTGATAGCTCTTATTTCTTTTCTTGTGTTCTGTTTGAAACACTTTTATTTCTCCATGTGCTCTTCTTCTCTCTCCTTTCTTCGGGTGTTCAGCTGGTCATCCGGCCACATGGCGGTTTAGCGATGAGCCTATATTTACTCTCCTCATGCTGCTTCACCTGTCGTTCTGTTTTACAGGCTGACAGTTTGGCTCTGGCATGAATGAACGCTTTCCACTCATCTCCGTTACGTCCATCATCTCACAGCTCTCATTTAGTGGACAACACTTTAAATATGCTGGTGACATTTCAAATGTCATATTCCTGGAAATATGTTTTTCTTGATGGGGTGAGAGAGTGGGGCTGAAAGCGTTCTTGCTTTTCTTCCTGTTGTGACTGACACACAGGGTAAAAAGACTCAGCTTTTTGAAAACCTTGCATTCACCTTGGTGCCAGTCTGAGGCTGTCAATGGTATTTTTTTAATACTTTTTAGACTATGACTCAAAATCATTTTATTAACTATCACAATAATACAGTACCTGTCTGTCTCAAACCAGTGAAGCTGGTAAAAGCTTTTTTTATTCTGTTAATTTTCCACATGTATTTCTCGTTTTGCTAAATAGCTTGCAAAAAGTCTTTTTCCTCTTTTATTTTTTCCTCTTTTATGTATATTTGATCATAAATACAGTATTATATCTGAACACTATGGGTACTTGGTTGGAAAAATTACAACTGGTCCGTCTTTCCTGAGAGAGGAAGGTTGCAAACCTAGCTCCTCTGTCCTGAAACGTCATGGTGCCCACATGGACCTGCATGTGGATCTGGCCCGAGGATGAAGCACCGTCACTACAGAGATGCCTGTGACCCCTCTCGCCCTAACATTTCAACCAGTCATGTCATGCTAGGAGAGGGCTTGCCTGCCCTTTAACCTGGTAGCACTTGGTGAAAGCAATACTCAATTTGACATAACACGCACATGCAGCTGTCTCCTGATCACTCTTTCAATCAGACCTGTTGTCATTGCTCGCTTCTTCTAGTCTGTTTTAGTGTCAGTGGGAGCCTGTAGTGTAAGAGATGGACTCAAACCAATTGTGTTGTTACAGAGGCAGTAGTTGTAGTTGGTGACAGCTGCCTAAAGGGTGTAAAACAAAAAACAAAACTGAGACAAAACCTTCCCAGCAGGTGAATCCACACCCACTTTCCTAACCCCCATGCTTGCTCTTAAGTGAAGCCACTGCCGGACTTCTCTGTCCCATATATGGTAGTGTCACACTGAAAGACAGGCAACACCCACCACTTTCCTCCAATCTTCTCACTGCTCACCGTTGGGGGACGTTGGTCAAAGTTTCAGGCTCCTGTGACAGATTTGTGGATGGTCATGCTGGACAAGTAACATGTTGAAGTGATCTCCCTTGTAATAGTTGTGTCTGGCTCATCTGCCCATATGGGCCGGGCTGCCTTTCCCATACACGTGCCCTCATGAACATGCCTCTTGTACAACTGTAGCTTTCTGACTTGCACACAAATGCAGAGCTCGTGCATCTCCAGTCTGTTTTTGCGCATGTGCGCGTTTGAGAGAGATTTTCAGGCTGTCTGTGGTGTCAGGAGGAGTCAGTGTTCCTCGTCACTTTATCCAGCACAGAATTCACAGCCAGAGAATTGTGTCAGCGATGTGATGCCTTGGCTTCCAAAAAGCCCTAGATGCTCCTTTTTCAGCCACAGTATTGGTCTAGCATGGCTCACAAGCCAGCTGTCTCCGTTGTTTACATGCAAAAATCAAATGCTCACACAGCCCCACCCCTCCCCACTGTCTCTGTCTTTCAGCATTCATGGGAAAAAAATTCCATCTCTCTGCTTTTCTTTCAGGGTTACATCAAAGATGTCCACGAAGACTCTCTCACAATTGCTTTTGAAAACAAGTAAGTTTGCTCTATTAGCCTCTCCTATGAGTTTTAAGATAAATAGATCAGATGCAGGGAAATGAAGCTGTCGTAATTAAGAGTTAAAGCGACTCATCTGGGCGATTGCTTTACCCACACTTTCAGAATTGTCCTTTTCAGCACCTGTGCTTGGCATGCAGCTGTCCATACATGTCTCTAACAGTTTTTACCTCCTGTTCTGACCCCCTCCTGCCCTTGCTATCCTGATAGCATGCTTTCCTCTACTACTAGCCCCACCTACTATCCCTTTCCACCCCACGCAACCCTCTGGTCCCTCTTTATCAGCTTGGCTCAGAGTGTAGAGCACAGTACCCCTAAAAATAGTGATACGAGGTATGCAGGGTGGGAGGGGTGGCAGTATGGTGGCCTGTGTCGATTTTGGGATTGTTCCTACCCCCTCCCTTCTCCTTTTACTTTCCCTGAGCACATGGTGTTGCTTGTATAAGATGGTGAATGAATAAACACCTTTTGGTCTATAATGATAGCAATAAGACTTTTAAATGAATAATCATCCATTAAAGCTAGCACTCAGAATGAGTTTTAGAGTGTTTTCTAGATATCAGTGCTGAATGAACACGGAAATTAGTTGGTTTTTGTGTGTCCTGAGTTTCACCTTTGAAACTCATTTACTGAACTTTATGGCACCCTGTTGAGCTATTTCCAAGTTCGTATTTAATGGAAAAGGACATCATACAATGAACATAGTCACTTACTGTCCAGACACAGTTCCTTGAACTTGCTCATTAAACTTAATGAGCCATTTTGATTTTGATTTTCATTATGTCTGTTAATGTGCTGCGCAGCAGTAAGTGGGTAATAAGTCCATGTCATTGCAGCCCCAGTAAGACATGAGTGAATGTGAGCCACAGTTATGTACTAGTATTCAATTGTGTTCGATGTGAGTGTTGATAACCAGACATGTGTCTCTCTGTGTGTTGTCTCACCATAGCTGGCAGCCAGAGAGACAGTTGCCCTTCAGCGACGTTCGGTTGCCTCCTCCAACCGACTATAACAAGGATATTGGTGAAGGAGAAGAGGTGGAGGTAAGGCCCACTGCCTTGCGTCTCTCCGACACGCCACCTATCCCCTCGAGTGTTCACTAATCTAACACCTCGGGGCTTTGTTGTCTTTGCTTTTCATCAAATGGAGTATAATTAGCTTGTATTGACTTTTACTGATATGTCCTGGCTTAAATAAACGTAAAATTAAACTATATATTTAACATGTTTGTATTACTGTAAATCAACCGAACAGCTTTAGTCATAAATTGAAATTAGTCTTTGTTTTGCAAATCTCTGTATTATTTTTTTAAAGGTCCTGTAGTTTTTCTTGACATATTTAGCATTTTGGCAGATCGCACAACACTTTGTATTGATACAGAATGCATTCTGTCTGCTTTACTAAAAACTAGGCAGTAGATTGGTAGGATCACATCCAAGACACGGTGTAAGTCTGTTATTTGCTTGTCGTCACATCTCATTTACCACCACAGGCACAGTTAATGGGTGTAATAGCTGTATTTTTTAACTCAGCTGACATTCATGTGTCTCCTTACAGGTCTACTCCCGGGCCAACGAACAGGAGCCATGTGGCTGGTGGCTGGCGCGGGTCAGAATGATGAAGGGAGAGGTGAGCGTTTGCAAGGAACCAATGGACTTTATCTCTCAAAAGTGAACCAACTGAAAACTGAAACTTGTACACGTTCTTTCATTGCTGATGCACACTAAAGCAGTCATCTCTGTCAGCGTTGCCATCTAGTTGGCTAAGTCACTTTATTGGTATTTCCACATAGTGAAACACAAGTAAGAGGACACTAAATACTGCCATCTCTAAGAGTCACCTGAAAATTAGACTGTGCATGCCTTCAAGATTAATCGTAGAGAGCCAAAGTACCTGCCTCCTTGGGGGTTCCTTCATGGGACTTTGTTTCAGAAAAAAAAAAGTTTAATGGTGATCAACACATAATTGTTTTGATCCTTAACATGAAGGCTGTGTATTATATAGTAAATTACATTGTCTTGCACAGTATACATAACTGAGTGCTCTCACACAAAACTAATGACACTTGAGTATCCTTAAGATAAACTACTACTTTCTTGAGTTGAAAATTATTTTTTAAACTGGCAAATTAACAGAAAAGAGAGAATAAATGTGTACATCATGGCACAAATCGATCAAAAGTGTATCTGTCTCATGCCACTACTACTGTACATATTTCTGAAATAAGGTCCCATGGTGGTCCACTGGAAGGGGAGGGACTTTGCCTTTCTAAATCATCAGATCGCCCACTCCTACACTCCTATTTTGGAGACATGTAGTTTGCTATACTGGTGTTTTCAAATCCCCTGTCCACCTCTGCATGCTTCCATTAATTTACACATCACACACTTGACAGTAAATAACAAAGAAAAACATGATGTTTTGTTGTCTTCTCATGTCCAAAGATACATTTTAAACGACCCAGGTGTTTGTGTTTTAATCCCTTGTAATTTGCCTAATCTCCCACAGTTATTCAAATGCTTTGGAAACACCAATGCTCTGAGGATGTGTTGGTTCCTGAGTTATAGTTCCTGTAGCTTACATTTCCTGAGGCTATTGAGTCATAATGGACTTATGTCATTGGGAATATAATACCTTGTGTTAGTGATAAGATCCAGCTAGGCTAGCTTTCTCTCTATTCCAGTATTTAATCATCAGTAATAGAGGCTACGCAATCATCTTTTACATTGCCTCAGTGTTCTGTTGTATTATCTGTAGCTGTTTATTGAACTCTGAGTACTGCTGGATGCTGGATGGAGAGTAAATACAAGCCTTGTAGTAAGATGACTATTGCACGGTGATGAGCTCAAAGAGTCAGTATGTCCTTATGTGGTCTGACATTGTATCTTCCACTGATATTTTTCACACACCCTGTGTTTTTGATTCACACCGACTTGATGTGTCAAATTGGATTTGCACAAAGCCCGGTCCAACATGCACCGTTGATTTATTTTGGTGTATTAATTTAATTCGCCGATCATTTCAGCCAGAATGGGATGCAGGTTGAAGAGTGGGTCAGTGGGATATGGAAAGGACAGCTTTGTAGTGTTACTGTGCCAGAGGGGTTGCTGCTGGTGTAGTGCTGTTATTTGGAGCAGTCTGATAAGAGCCTGCAAGAATGTCTACTATTGACTGATGGCTTTAATTCTGTCCTCCTGAGCATGGAGTGTGCAGTGTTCATGTCACTGGCTGACTCTCTTGCCGGTCTCCCTTTTCTTTTGCCATATTTTTTCATCCTTCTCTACATCTCCCTCTGGTACACCTTCTTTGTTCCAGAAATTGGGAAAAAGTGTAGTGTAGCCTCATTAAAACTAACAGAGTCAAGCTATAGAATATATGATTTTGCAGCGGAAAAGACAGGTTTTTTTTTAAATGGACTGAATATAGCAGTTCAGCTCAGTTTAAATGATGGCTAGATGGTGTTTTTTTGGGGACGGGAGGTTATCTGAGCTGTTAACCATTCTTGTCTGATATTTCATGCAACATAATTGAAAATCTGTGTCTCTTGTGCTATTTGCAGTTCTATGTGATTGAATACGCGGCATGCGACGCCACATACAATGAGATTGTCACAGCGGAGCGCATCAGGCCTGTCAACCCCAACAGCCCATCCTCACGAAACTCCTTCCACAAGGTCCCAATCCCTATTCCAGAAGACCTGAGGGACATGTGAGTGTCACATGTTCATCCTGTAGATTTTACTGAATTAACATCAGCATTGCTCCAAGCCTCAGACCTGGGCGCTTGGCCAGAGAAATTGCAGGAAAAAAAGTGAATGATGAATTAAGTTTTTCTTGTATTTTACTTGTGCAAACACCTTTCTTTGAATGTCAAGTTTTTCCATCATTAGTTGTCTCAGCGAGCAGTGGTGTTATGGTAGCCCGCTGGTGCCAAATGAATAACTAAGCTGATTCTCCTGTGGTTTGTTTTCTTATCAACAGCTGTGCAAATGACAACATTCATAAAGACTTCAGGAAAGCTATTGGAGCCAACTGCATCTTCTACAGTGCCCAAACACATGAACTCATTGTGCTGGTTAGTACTCAGAATACACACTTCAGCTTGGTCACACCTCATCAACAAGTCAATGCTCTTGTTACATTACCACAGTTTGGGAGATGCTATTAGGTGGCGATTTAGATCCAGCCCATGCTATATATTTTGCCACATCATGCTTTATTATACTCTTGTCCCATATGCAGAGGTACTCTTCAATTTATTTATACCTAAGTGTGTAAAAAACATCTTGAATCCATATTTTGAGCAACTTTGTCATTGCCATTATAGAGTACTCTTGTACTGAATTGTGACTTATTCTCTCTTTTTATTATGTTTGCAGTCTACAAATGAAACCACAGTAAAGCGTGCAACACTTCTGAGCGACATGCATTTCCGCAGCATCCGTACCAAGCTTATGCTAATGTCCCGTAATGAAGAAGCCACCAAACACTTGGAGGTAAACGCACTCTTTTGACATTTGATATTTGAGACAAATTAGAAGCCTTAGCGAAATGTTTTAGCTTACACATTTGCACTTAAACCACTTCTGTGTTTCCCCTCTCAGACAAGTAAGCAGTTAGCATCAGCATACCAGGAGGAGGTGAAGGTCAGGGAGGACCTAATGGGCCTTGCTATCGGCTCTCATGGTGCCAACATCCAACAGGCAAGGAAGGTGCCCGGTGTCACAGCAATCGAGCTGGAGGAGGAGAGCTGCACATTCAGGATCTATGGAGAGGTACGTTGCCCAATGAGCTTGAGCCATTGTATGTCCTGAGTATGTCAGCAATTGTCCAAATGTATTGATGGATGCTGCAGTGTAAAATGCTTCACTGTTTGTGTTGTGTTGCAGACTCCAGAGGCAGTAAAGCAGGCGAGAGAGTATCTTGAGTTCAAAGAAGACTACTTTCAGGTACCCAGGAACCTTGTAGGTGAGTGAACTGCGTAACATTCCTGAGAGATCTCATTTTGTTGACAACAGCAGGCTGCTTCATCACCACAGCAAATTCCTTCTTACTACCCATATGTATTTTCTCATTATCATGACATTCCTTATCTCTTGCACAGGCAAAGTCATCGGCAAAAGCGGCAAAGTCATCCAGGAGATTGTGGACAAGTCGGGCGTGGTCCGCGTCAGGATTGAAGGAGACAACGACAAAAAGCTTCCCCGGGAGGAGGTAGGCAGGCAGGGGGCAGGCAGGGACGACACTGCCAGCAGCAAAGAGGTGAATGGACTGTTCAGCTTGTCTCCCAGTCCCCTACAAACCCCCCTATCCCCTTCGCCCCCCGCTCTCCAAAAAGCAAAGCTACTTAGTTGCAGCAGTGTAGACGTCTGCTTTGACACTCTTCCGTTCTGCTGCTTTGTCTCTCTTGTTTTGTCACTGGCACACTGTTTTCATTGCTTTCAGTACACACAGCCCACTGCACAGCATATGTCAGTTATGTTGGGCATGTGTGGGCACTATCTGTCTGTAGTCTCTGATGGGTAGATATGTGTCTGTTGAGTGTGCTTTGTGTGTGTGTGTTTTTTTTTTTTTCTTTTTGGGGGGGAGTTTCAAATTTTTTTAAGCATACCAATTATTCCAGAGAGGGTCAGTTAACCACCACTTAAAATGTGATTTTTGAGTAAGGTCTTAGCTCTTTCCAAGTCACTGATATCTCCCCAACAGTGGGGCTCAGTATTGAAAGTCATGATTATCTGCTTTGTTTAAAAAGACACTTAAATCTTCATCTCTACCTCTCTTTGTGTTTTTATCAGGGCATGGTTCCCTTCGTGTTTGTGGGAACTAAAGAGAACATCAGCAATGCACAGGCTCTGTTGGAGTACCATGTGTCCTATCTCCAGGTAAGTCAATCCCCTATGTTCTCCAGTAGATGGCGGCAATAATTGTTTATCTGCTCATGTCAGTCAAGAAGCAGATGGAACATGTCAGTATTTCTGTCTTCTGTTCTCTTAGAATTTGTATCCATAAATGTGTTTCTTCTAAGAATATCTGGACATTTAGTCAAGGGAATATGTCTCTTAGAGGCACACATCCCTTATGTGTCATGTGAGGTAAGGTGGTTGTTGAGAAGTGTGGGCGTATGTGGAGGGTCATTTTTATATTGGTCACCTGTCTCCCTCCTCCTGCCCTGAACCACATGGGGAAAGCTGCTGAGAGCACCTCATTTTGCCCTTACCTCATGTGCTTTTATAAATAGCTCTTCCCTCTGGGATGGGCTGAAGGGTACGCTGGAGTTTAGATTACCAGCTATCTGGACCCTCACCTTCCAAAAATAACAACAGCTCCCCTCCATGCCTCACTTCCTTCACACCTCCCTGGAGGTTCAGCTGTCGTTAATGGAGGCAGCTGTCACACCGTGAAGTGAGACCCTCTCCTCAAAATCACCCACCACTAGAACACCATGGAAACTGCTGTCATTGCATTAACACGGCAGTGCCCACCCCCCTCAACTTTGAAGATACCACATGTGGTTTAGCTTAAAAATGTGTTATACCCTGAAGGTCTTTTTAAAAAGATGACATCAAAGTTTCAACCTTTTTAACTTTATCTTGGTTGTAACTTTGTGTTTGGAGACTGCTGTGAGTGAGAGTGTTGCTTGTCACAGAGTTGTTGTAGTGGTCCAGGGGATCCCCAGCAGAGTGACATGATATGTAGTTATTCATTTCCCTTGACAACAACTACTACTCCCATTGTTTTTGGTGGCCTGATGGGGCTTAAATTAACAATCCTTTTCACTGGCGATGAATCTGTAAATTATTTTCTAGATTAATGAATTAGTGGTTTGGTCCGTATAATTTCGGTTAAAGCTGGTGAAATCAGTGTGTTGTCAGTGTTTCCCAAAGCCCAAGATGTTGACTTTTTGTCAAAGATATTCAGTTTATTGTCAAAGAGAAGAAAAGAAACCAGAACATATTCCCATTTAGGAAGCTGAAATCAGAAGATTCTTACTTAACTTAACATTACTCACCAATTCATGGGTTGTGAGAATAGTTGCCAAGCAATTTAACAGTTGACAACTAATTTAGGAATGCATGAGACAAATCTGAACAGCCAAATGGGCTAAATTGTCTAAACCAGTTTGTGGGGCTGAGAACTTTTGATCCATCAAACTCATGTGTATGCCTTTCAGCTCCCTTTCTATCACAAAGTACGGCAGTCTCTGTCCAGTTAGATTAAGAAGTGAGGGGACAGTTTCTATTTAGACTGTGTGCTGTCACATTCAGAAAATGTAATCCGTTTTAGCCAAAACGGCCCCTTCCTCATTTTAAATCTGGCTCTGGTTTGGAGAAGGACATGAATCTACACAGTTTGCAGCAGGATAATGCTTGTGTTGATAGATTCAGCTGCGTATCCCATTACAAACTGTCGCTTAAACTCAACCAGTCAGCCATCTGTCAGACATGGGTAGGTGTTTCAACAGTGGGGACGTTGGGTTGAATTTGCCCATAGTCATTTGGAACGCCTAACTTTGCACATTACTGACACTTAGTGGTAGAGCATTGGACTTTGTAACAGGCAGAAAAACCAGCCCAGGCCCACAGCAGATGTTTTAAGACTATGGCTTTGTCCCAGCTTAGTGTTGCAGAGTCTGTGTGTGGATTTTATTGGCTGAATAAATGTGTCAAAAAATTGCAGTCCATGACAGTCCACCAAGTTGGTCAGTAACAGAATAGTTATCTGCTAACTTCTAATACTGCAACAGTTTTTTTTTTGGTCCATATTTATCATTTTAGCTTTTTCTTATCATCCCTGTTTAATAGCATTATCATTTGTTTGTTTTTTTTCTAAACATGTGGATTATCTGATTTTAATAGGAACACACAACCTTTGTTTGTAGTTAAACCTGCTAATGCCTGTTGGTCAGATGATCTGCATACAGTGAAAGCAATTACAACAATGTTGGCATGGCGCATTATGGTTTTGGTACTGGAAGGGGCCCAGGTGACCTTGTCATTGTAGATGGCTCTGGAGCTTCTGTTTCACTTTAAGGTGATATGCAAGACTGGCCGCCCACTGGTCAAATTGATACTACACTACAACAAATAGGGACAGTAAGCACTAACTGCTGCTCAGCTGGTTAGTATGCCAAATTCATGGACATCTTTGACATGAGGGCAGAATTGTTTTTTCTTCACAGTCTAATGATAATTTTTGTTAATTAGTTTATTGGATTTTTGAATGTTTTAAACACCACATCATGCTAGTTGCAAAAAATCTAACCATCTTATTACCAATTAATGACTCAGACTGATACGTCATTTTTTAAGGGTATTTGACAGTAATATGTTGGTACTTAACTGCAACTTATGATAGACAACAAGATCTACAGGAGGTTGTGGTGAAGCAGATAGAAGGATTGTACTTGAAACATTTCATGTGCTGAGGAACAGGCTATGAAACGCACACTATGTACAACTGACCTCACCCTGTCTCTCCCCTGTAGGAGGTGGAGCAGCTGCGCATGGAGCGTCTCCAGATCGACGAGCAGCTCCGTCAGATCGGGGTAGGATACCGCGCTCCTCCTAGTCGAACCGGTGGCCCTGGCCCTGAGCGGGAGAAAGGCTACTTGACAGACGACAGCAACAACTCACTCCACACCTCCCGCACCTATGGGGGCCGCGGCAGAGGGCGCAGGGCCTCCAACAGTCAGTACTCTGGATATGGTGAGAATGAAAGAGCTGACACATACATTCTCTTTTGAGAATCATATGCTGAAAAATGGCCTCTCTTCACACCGCTTTTCTATGCTTGACCCAGGCACAAACTCTGAACTGTCCAATGCTTCTGAATCCGAGGATGTTAACGACCGAGACCAGCGGCCCCGTGGATTAGGCGGCGATGAAAGAGGCTCCAGAAGGGGTGGGAGGGGCCGAGGCTCCAACTCAGGACGAGGCCGTGGAGGGCCGGGGTCCAAGCCTTCGAACTCCATCAGCTCAGGTATATGCAGCTCATGTTCTCAGCAGACAAGGGAATGTACCTAACTTGTCATATTTGGTTAAACAACATTTCAGTCTTTGAGTTTTGAGCACTTTCCAAAGTAGTCATTACAATTTTAGAAAATAAGTCAAATTAAATTGTAAATAAAAATGTTTCTGATTTCCATACTGGTCATGATTTAATTTCAACCTGTTGTCTACTGAGGAAGGAGATTTTATGTGATCTTACAATATATAAGGATAAGAAATAAACCCAGACAGTGGTACTGTCTGAGAGTCAGATGGAGATTAGTTGGAGAATGTCAGGTGGCAGTCTTTGTATTAAATCTTGACCAACCACATTAAAATGATGATTGAAAAAGCAAGTATAATTAAATTACAAAATTTCTGTGGCATATCCAGTGCTGAGGGACCCAGACAGTAACCCATACTCCCTGCTGGAGGGTGAGGGAGAGCTGGCCGACGCAGACCTCAGTGAAGGCATGGGAGGAGACCGTCGCAGACGCTCCAGGCGCCGCCGCAACGACCAGGAGCCCAGCGTGATGGACGCTGCCACAGAATCTGATGGCCAGGCCGCGCCCAGCGAGAATGGACTGGGTGAGTAGACTTGACTGTTGTTTTTCATTTAACCATTGTGAAAAAAATAAATTATAACTGGGATGTCTCTGAAAGTGTGTAACCCTTATTTTCTCACTTGATTACTAGATGAGGAAGCCCGACCTCAGCGCCGCAACAGAAGTCGTCGCCGTCGTAATCGTGGCAACCGCCCAGAGGGAGGTTCAACCAGCCGTGACAGACAGCCAGCTGAGAATGGTAAGTCAGCATGTTTTTCTAGTCATTTTTCTCTTCAGGAAATTGTATTCTATATCAATGTAAGCCTTGATCATTTGCTTTTATACTGCTTAACTCTTGGCAGCTTTGTTATTGATTTATTGTTTGTTAGTATTGTTCCTTGGATCTGTATCTACACTGTTTGTGGCCTCAAGCAGTTGTTCTAACTAACAGATTTCAATGTTTCCAGTGACTGTTGCAGACTACATATCCCGTGCTGAGTCCCAGAGCAGACAGAACCTGCCCCAGAAGGAAAACCATGCTGGCGCCGAGCCAAAGGTACAGACAGAAACCACACACCTGCATGCACCTTTGCTTTTAGTCTTGATCTCATTAAGATTATTATCATTACCATTCTCACCTTTCCTCAACTTTTATACCCACAGGAGAACGGGACCAGCGCCCCGAAGCCTGAGCGAACGCCATCCAAGCGTTCCCCCAGCAAAGGCATGTCCTCGCCCAGCGAGACCCTGGCCTTGGTCAACGGGGTCTCGTAAAGAGCCGGTCACGCCCCTCGCGAACCCAAGTCTAGAGCAAGACTCCATGGCAAACTCTGTCCCTGCTTGCATTAACTTAAACCTTAAACAGATGAGTGAAAAGTACCTGACAAAATACCTGAATTCATACTATGAGAGTGAAAAAGTACAAAAAAACGACAAACGCATCTACTTAAAAACACACGTTAACGGTGTATGCTATCCTATCTATCAGTACTTAGTGCTTATTTAAAAAAAAAAAACAACTAGCTTGCCAAAAAAGAGCTGGTGGATATGACTTGATTTTTAAAAATACTGAAATACGAGAAACAGGACGAGACTTTTTTTGTTTGTTTTCGAAACGGTTGTCTTTATTTGTGTCCTTTTTTTTTGTTATGTTAATTTTGTTCATTGTTTATCACTGTCTTGGACTTGGCGGTCGCTCTCTCAACCAAAACAGACGCTTCTCTTAACAGTGTTAAAGTACAGACGAGAGATGTAAGCTGTAGGGAGTGGCGTACGAGCGGGCAGTCCAATAGCTTATGTGACGCGATGTTCGCACACTGTACCTGGGAGTGGAGACAGACAGACAGATTGGAATATTGATAGACATTGTGCCTTGAATTTGAAAAAAAAAAAGAAAAAAGAAAATAAAAAAAAAACCTTGAGATTTTTTTCCATTAAGTTTGTTTTTGTTTCCCGTGAGGAAGAAAGGGGGAGAGGTTTTCTTTCCAATTTTTTTTGGTTTAAGAAGAGAACAGACCTGAGGGAGTGATGAGTTTAAATGAGTACAGAAAAAGAGTGGCTGGCCAACGTAAGGGGGAAAAAAGTCTGGTGCCAAACACGAAATTCAAGGCGCCTGTCCTCATTCCGAGTAGAATGGACGGCGTCGGGGTCAGTGCGTGCGTGTACGCGCGTATGTGTGTGTTTGTGTGTGCACAGTTGAGATATTTGGCAACCGCAAAACTAAACTGGGAGGTAACAAAACGCAACGCAGCCCTGGGCGGGTCGCACGGTGAGGCATCTCTATTTATCAACAGGCCTGAGGGAGGTTGTCACTTCCTCCTCTCGGCTGTTTTAGTTCCTCCGAGGGTCCAGGGTGGCACCCACACAGCCTCGTAAACAGGCTGAGACCGGGCAGACTTGAACTATAGATTTAGACTATAAGAGAAACTATACCGTGCCTCTTTCTCTTGTGTCGGAGGGGTTGGCGGTGCTAGCTTCCAGCCACACTAGTGTCTTGATAAAACCACTGCAGCGCGCAGCTCCGGACGCACACGAGGGCGACCACCTTTCTGGAACGGGTGCTGCTGGTGGGGAAAAAAGGGCCTGGAGACTGCGGACTGTGGGAATGGGACAGCTTCAAATGACATGAGAGCCACATGACACACAGGCCCACGCTTACAGGTACACACACACACACTATAGGCATACACACCGGATGCGTGTAGGTCGGCGTGGTCGCCTGCGTGGCGCAAAGCAGAGGACCGCAACAGAAACCTGTAAACAAAGTGTCTGTCTTGTACCTGGCAGTTTGGGTTAGCAAATGGAGTAAGAGAGGGGACTCAAACCTCAGTGGCTCTCTGCTCATGTTGTTACTGTTGTCTTGGTTACCGCTCTCAAGTTTTTTTTGTTGCTATTTCCACATCTTAGAAAATATGAAATAAAAAATTGAAGTGAAATCTTCTCTGGAGACGAACTTTGATTTCTCTGTCTTGTGAGTTTGCAGTCTATTTTTCTAACTTGCATGGCATTTAGTTAACGAGTAGTAGGTGGTGCCTGTCCTGTGCATGAGGAAAGGGTGTTATTAATCTGACTTACAGAGCCATTGTTTCATTCACTAGAATTGCTGCTAATGTACACATTGAATGTCCAACTAACGTAGAAGCTCTACCTTGAAGAGAGAGAAACTTTATTTGTGACTTTAAAAGAAAGAGGAAAAAAAAAAAAAAAAGACAAAAACCATTCCCCGCTCGTCTGCCTGGAACGGCCCAGGTTCTGTTGGTGGACGCGAGTCAGGAGGGGACACCCACTCCTTCCCTCACAAGTTTCAGTCTCACAGAGTATTAAATGACAAGGGCAACATTGTGCATGTCAAACAAGCGTCCACATGACCAAAGGTTTTGAGAGCCAGATGAATGGGAGTGTGGTTGAACCGAGATGACCCAGATGCTGCTCTGATACATTTCTGCTCACCTGTATGTTGTGTTTTTAAAGAGTGAACGAGCACTTGAGTATTTGTACCTTGGTTCAGTTGCATGTGCGCGAGTGGAGGACGAAGCCCTATCTGGTATGTTTGTGTTTACCTTTATACCTCATTGTGTGAGTACTGTATTTCCTTATGTATCTGTATCCCTCGCGTCCTGTTGGAAGACTGCTGGCCGCTGTATGGTTGTGTGCGTGTGTGTGTTTGTGTGTGTCTGTGTGGATGCTGGTTGTACAGTCGACTCCACTCTGTCAGATTTTGTCTCTGGTTTTCTCACTCATGTTCTGATGGCAATAAAGGACTTTTCATTGTTTGGTATACATTCTTCTGAACAGTTTTTTTCTTTTTAATGTATGCCCAAACTCAAACGGCAGCCTGAGAAGATGTCAAGTTAAGATTTTCCAGGGTTTATATATATATATTATACTCTCCTTGAGAAAGATGTAACTGTGTCACCAGTGTTAAATTGGTCGCAAGCTATTTTAAGCCATCCTAATTTTGAGTTTATAGAAGCATCAGTGAAGTCCAGCTATTATTGTCATTTTTAGCATTGTGTATAACAGTTTCCTTTTACGTTTTCAGTGTCAGCCATTGCGCTGCTCTCACGATAGCTACTGTTGAGACCATCCTTGTTGTTTTGTGATGTAATTCTCGTCTGAATCAGGTACTTCACACAGCACAGTGACTCAGCAGGTTGCCGTTTGACTGTTTCTAGACCCTGCAGAGACGCCGGACATCTTTTCTCACTCCTTATGGATGTATCGGCCTGTAAATGATGTTCTGGGGCACATGGGAAGCCCATCAACAGTATTTTTCTCCCTTTTAAACTTTGATATTCACTATTTTCTGTCAAAAATGTACCTGTATTTTGTTAAATAAAAATAAATTGAGGTTAAAAAAAAAAAAAAAGAAAAGAAAAAATATCCAGTAAGTGAACGTTCAAAACAAATCTGTGAAAAATAGTAAGTAGAAAGGCAGTATTAAGGAAGACTAAAAAAACAGACAGTGAGACAGTGCCATACACCAACCGCTGGCTGGCTGCTTCACCAGACATCTTTATCAGCTTTATGGCAGCATTACAATTTACCTGCATCTTCTAACATCAGGTTAAGTGAGACAGCATTTTGGAGATACTGAATCAAAATTCAGAAGTAATATTCTGCAACGTGATGAGGACAAGTTTGTGGTTTTTGGCAATCATATTGCTCTGTAAGAACGGTGCTGTGAAAATGCCTCTTTGCAGCAGCTGGCCCTGAGGAAGACAAGAGGGTACATGAATACAGCAGAATACTGGTGAAATCATAGAAGAAAAACCTTGGTTGAAAGTCTTTTTCTGGCAAGACAATTCCTCAAACAGACTAAAAGATGACAGTGTTATTTGCCTACGACAGGTTTGCCTGAAACATGACGGTTTGAGAAGATTTCACACAACATTGGGTTGATTGATGTCCAAAACTAACCAAGACCTACCCGCAAAGCAGGGTCATGTTTGTATTTGATACCAAAAGTACCTCTGCTGAGCAGTAAAAGAGGGCGAATACTAATGTTGCTGTGTTTCTCTAGATCAGATCCCGTAGATTAATTCCCGTTCCAACAAAATATGATTAAACTCTGGAGGAATAGTTGACTGATTTATTGGGTTAAGTCTCAGGGACCAACATATACGGGCCTATACATATACATAACAGGTGGCTGCATTGTTTGGCAAAAGAGATTTGTATGTTTTAGATGTATGAAAATCGTAACAGCCCATAATACGAGTAAGTATCTCACCCTGATAGTTGTGAAAAAAAAAAAGAGAGAGAGAGAGAAACAAACAGATTTAGAGCTTGCTGAATCATTGAGACTCTTTAATGGGTTGTTAGGCCACCAGACATATGGAGGATGGGCTTGCAACTCAAAGATGTTAGTGTGCTGACCTGTGGGTAATGTAGGAGGATGCTGCAGGAGAGAAACTCCCATCATCCCCTCACTCTGTGACTTTCACTGCTGTCAGCCTGTGTCTCCCTCTGCTGGACACTTACTGTTGGATTCCGTTCTGCAAGACCTGGTGGATGATGTGCTGCAAAATGTTTCTTTAATGAGAAGGGTGCACAGATCACAAAAAAAAAACAAAACAGCTGTTTGTACTTCATTTCTACGGGCCTGGTTTGCTGAATTCTCACTCATGTCCAAGACTGAAAGGAATTCAGAAAATAACGGAAAAGGAACAGATGAGTGTTAACTCTTTATTTAATAAAGTTTTATGCACTCTTTTAATACCATATACATGTAATTCCTGTAAATAGATCTGGACTAGTAACATCCCTAGTATAGGATTTTTTTATTGTTTCACTTGTCATTTGACACCTTACCTTATCTGCCCTCATGTTGTTGTACAGCTGATGTTGCCATGCCACTGCAGCTTTTGTCCCCATGAGAGCTTCCGTCCTTCACATGGGAATCTTGAACCCTCACAAACAACCTGCTCACTCACACTCCAATTCTCTGCCAGCGCTTTTGATTTCTCCCTTTACATTCAATCATGCGCCGCAACCTAATGAATCAACCTGTCTTAAAATGCCAGGAACTGATTGCAAGGTGTTTTGCAAGATAATCAGTCACAGCTGTGGTGGTGAAGAGTAATGTGTTGTTTTTGAAGCAGAAATTCGAAGCACTCGTACTAAACTCGACAATCTCGCAATGAATCAGATTCAAAACAAACTCAAAAAGCAGCATACACATTAGTACAGCAGTAAAATTAATCCAGAACCATCAGATACCATAGTAAAACCCTGACAGAGATTATTTTGCTACACAGCAAGTATTTGCACTTGTCAAACTTGAAGTAAACTTTGCCGATTATACTTAAATACTTAAGTTTTGAATGCAGGAGAGTATTTTCACACTGTGGTATTTGTACTTATACTTGAACAATACATCTGAATACTGTCACCTACTTGTATAGCAAACAGAAGGTCACGCCATACCTTTCTGAATGAATGGGACACCTACTAGTTATCTAATGACATTACCCCCATTTGTATTCAAAGTCATTCCAGCATTGTCATATTTGTATTTTTGGCTTGTATTGGCATGTGTCCATGAATTGCTTTCGTGTTTTTGCTTGCCTCAAATGGCGCTTTACGGGATAAATAAAACTATGATTGCTGTGACTTGTAAAGTTAGGCGACTTAAATAGGTATAGCTGTTCAGTACATTTATTTGTAATTTGCAAGTGGCAAGAGCTTTTTTTCTTTTTTTTTTTTTTTACCTATACATTAGCATCAGATCAGATAATGATGTTAGTGGCAATGTTTCACATGGAATAGAATATTATTGTGTTGTTTGACATTTAACAGTGTAGTGAGCAAAGTTACCCTATTTATAATATTACTTGTGGCTCAAAAAAGAGAGACTCGTGCCCTAAAGACTAATATGCTCATCACAATGATCCAGAACTGAATCATGTTCGATGTGGTGGAGAAATCTGCCTTTCTTTAACTATGGCACTACTCCTTCGAAAAGATTTTATGTCACATACCAGGTATTTACATATTTAAAGCTGCAATAATAATAATAATAATAATAATAATAATAATAATAATAATAATAATAATAATAATAATAATAATAATATGCATACAAATACACATAGCATATATCTATACCTATATCTATATAATCAAATGAGAAGGTAATTTGACTACAGAAACAAAACAACGAGAAAAAAGGGAAGAAAATTACACAAATGAGCATTCGCATACAGTACAACACAGAAAACTCATCTGGTTTTCTATGGGATTCCAGGCATTCATGATACCAACCATAGATAAGATACCAACACCGCCTTTACCCAATCACAGTCCGTACTTTTTTGAGAGACAAATGTATCTACCAATCAGATTTCATCCTCTTATTCTCACCCCGAAGCAGAGGGCGGCGGTAATGCACCGATAACCTGGATGCCTGCCGGCGCTGTGACACAAGAAGAAGAAGGCGAAGGCGAAGACTACTTTGTGGCGCCGATCACAAGCTGTGAGTACTGCCGTCTTTGTTTTGTCTGTTCGTTTTCGTCTCAGTTTGTTGTCAGTTTATCATGATTTTACACACGTCTCCAAACGCAGCTACGCGCTGTATCAATAGTTGAACGGGGTTTTATTTGGTTGAGTCACATGAGGCAAAATGGCTAACACCTGGAAGCTAATGTTAGCTTGCTTCTAGCAGCTATTCAAACGAGACAAGCCCGGCGAGCAGCTCACTGACCAGGAAGTGAAAACACGGAAACTTTTCCAGCTTCAGGTTTTTAAAAGTCAGCTTTATTTGAAGTGGTATAATTTAAAACTTCTCACAAAATGTAAATGTTAATGAGTAGAAATGTAAAAATGGCACTTCGAGAAACACTTTGAATACCGTTTTGCTTCGGTGCTTACTGCCGCCTCGATTACAAGCTTTCTATTTCCTGATACTGACGTTATGCATTCACAATCTGCTCTCTCACTGGTTACTTTCTGTTAGAGCGCGCTGGGCTCATCCTCTATTTACCCCTTTCCAGAGAACTACACTGGAGCAACAATGGTGAAGATTTTCATTGGGAATCTGTCTCAGCACGCTGGGAAGGAGGAAGTGGAAGCCCTGTTTGCTCAGTATGGCACTGTGACAGAGTGTGCCAAGTACAAAAACTATGCTTTTGTCCACATGGAAGATCGCAAGTCGGCCACCAAAGCCATCCGTGAGCTCTGCAATTATAAGCTGAATGGCAGGCCCATCAACGTGGAGCCCAGCAGAGGGAAGAACAGCCAGGGACCTGTGAAGCTCCACATAGCCAATGTCGAAAAGGGCTTCGACAAAGAGCTCCGTGAGCTTTTTGAAGAGTACGGCACCGTCACGGAGTGTGCCATTGTCAAGAACTTTGCCTTTGTGCACATGCCCAATTCAGATGAGGCTATGGATGCCATACAGGGCCTGGACAACACAGAGTTTCAAGGTAAGTTGATTCTCCACTCCATGACTGAGGTGCCAAAGTTCTAATGGTTTTCATACTGTTTGGATTCAGCCATTGACATTAGAAGGATGATGTTTTTTCTCTCTCTCAGGAAAGCGCATCCATGTTCAGATCTCAAAAAGCAGACCCAGAGGGGCACCAGAGGAGGAGGACTATCCTCCTCCACCTGGCAGAGGAGGCTATTATCCTCCTCCCTACCCAATGGATAGACCGGAGCCTCCCTACAGAGGCCGCATGCCTGCGTACCCTCCCCCACCTCCGATGCCTGCTCCCCCTAGACGAGCGCCCTACCCTGACCGTGGATACGGTGAGCGTGCCAGCTATGGGATGGTTGATTACTATGAGAAATACAGAACCCGCCTAGATGGCCCGTCAGGCTATGATGACAGGCGTTCCAGCGCTATCCCGCCACCGCCGCCTCCCCCCTCAGCGCTGCTTAGAGAACGCCTCGGAATGGGGCAGCATGACCCATATGAGCGCCGTATGCCTCCCCCTCCACCTGCTCCCATGATGAGGGACCGCAGCCCCATCAGACGAGCACAGGTTCCACCTGCCCCGTCAGCTGGTAATGGGTATGGATACGAGCGGTCCCGGCTCTCCCCGGTGTCCAGACCTCCGATGTATGCAGCCCCTCGTCCCAGGGACACCTACACAGACAGAGTGCCTTTGCCACCACCACCACCACCACCCCCCCGATATGCAGGCTATTAGGTCTGCGAGAGTGTAATACAAGGTGAGAAGAGAGTGGGTGTTTCATTTCATCATCACAAATCACATTGAGAAAAATATCCAAGAAATTTATCACAATTCATTTTGGAGCTGTATCGATGAGTTGAGGCAGAAACCATTCGTTTGAAATCATCACAATCAGCCAGACCTCTTAAATACCTGCAGATCTAGTCTAGCCAAGTGATCAATACGTACAACAACTAAAAATTGCTGATAGAATCCTAAAATCTTGGTGCTCTAACATAAAAAAAAATAAATAGATGAATAAAATCAGCCTTTGCGCGAGTAAAACACGCTCCTTGACATGTGTGGTGTGCTCTCTTCCCAGGTTTAGAATATGACAAGATCGTCGTTGTCTGCTGATGCACGTGGCGCTATGCATCCCCCCTCGTCTATGGCGGATTGCGTTGCGTTCGCCTGAGACTTACTGGAAGATACTGTATTGCGGACAGCCCCGTACTAAAAAAAAAACAACCGATACCATGTCTACAGTTCACGTATTCTTCTGAGCTGTTCATGCCTTTTTTTCCCCCTTCTGCTTGTTTTACTGTTCAAATCCTTCAACATGGTTTTGCAGAAAAGGATGCTGGTTTAGGTGCTTAGTCTCTTTCAGTGTGACGCAGTGCTGTTAATGGCCATATACACTCTGCTCTTCAGTCCTTTTTTTTTTTTTTTAAATGGATACGGCCTCTGGGAAACTGACATAATTTCATAACAAGGGAAATCATGTAATGAAATTATATGTAGTCTTTGTACACAAAATTTGTTGACACTAAGGTTGTTGGTTGATGAAGAAATGCTCATCAAAGTAAGTTTAAAAGATTTTTAGTGTCGAGGCTTTAATATAATACTTGGTGTAGAAGGTTGTACAGTAATCTGAGATTTGCGACATATGTTAGCATGACAAATCAAAAGTTCCAGTGTGGTTTTGTTCTTTTTACTCTTTGTGTTATCTTTTCTTGCGGAAATAGAATCCATAGCTGCACCGTTATGTATGATTTTATTTACCCTACCAGTTGCTTTTCATTTGAAGGCTTTTTAATAAAAAAAATCAAACCAACACCAACGTTTTAACTGTGAAATTATTCCTCGTTGGGTAGGCCTTTTTAGATTAGGCAGACACACTTTTCATCAGGCCATGCTAAGCCGTTAAACTTTTACGCTTTGAGTTTCACTCTTAAGATTTGTCAGCTTGACACATGGTAGGTGATGTTTTCTCTGCCCTGTTCACTTATGGTAATTATGTCAATAATAATTAAGTTCTTTGCGGAGCAACACTGAATCTTCTTTCCATTGAAATCTGTGTTGATGCACGTTCATTAACAAGGCTTGCGATGCGAAGTAAGGAAGAAACTGATGCTGTCAATTTGTCGAAGTTTTAAATTGATTCCTGCTTGTAGAAATAAAATATGTAGCTGTCCACAAACCCAGGAGTAAAATTAAAGAATGGCCAAAGAAATTAGCTAAAAAAATGTTCCCTGTATCTTTTTCTGTGGCTCCACGTGATGTTTACGCTACATTCATCCGCTGCTACATGTTTCCCTGGGGGGCTGCATCTTTCCTCAATAACAGTTCCTCATCGCCTACCCTGTGTCGAGCCAGTTAGCGGTTTTACATAGAAACGGAACAATAATAAACTGAGCTTTGCGATGGCCCGTGTTTGCTGTCCTGCGACAGTTGTTCAAAGTCTGCATTTGGATTCTTCATTCCTGTCATTGAGTTCACACTACATATTAGTCACACTTTCCATTTTTGTCTTAACATGTATAGTTTTGTATTTGTACTACAAGTTGCATGCAGTCTTGGTATTCTTAGTATTTGTGCTTTTTGTAGGTTGTTAGACTATGCAGGAGATGCCAGCTCATTGTAAGTTGTCCCTGGAAGATGAGCAGCAGCAACCTGTGGAGAGCGGGTAGGTCTGAACTTTACCGCATAGCCACTCTTACCAATGCTTTAGCCTGACTCCTGCCTCCCTCTTGTGTTGTGCCTCTCTTACTACAGTGCAGTATTTCAAAATCAGAACACATTGACTTTTATTTTAAAGTTTTATTTAAAAACTCAAATTTTGCACCTTGCATCAAAATCTTTTAAAGGAAGACACATACTGTATTGTGAAAAAATGTGTTTTCATTAACTTAAAAAAAAAAAAACCTGAAGACTTTTTTTTTTTAAAGTTTTTGTTTTTAAATTGGCAAAGCATTTACTTGAAAAGTACTTTGAAGGAGTGGCGTTTAAGACTTAGGGAATCTTCAGTGAAGTTGGTGCTCAGTTTTTTTTTCTTTTTAATATTGGTAACGCAACCTAGGTATGAGGTATTGGACCAAATAACATCTTTAAGTGTTTCAGTGATGAGGAGTGACCCTGTCTCTCTGTCTGCAGGCCATCTCTGCCCTGGCAGCTGTACTTGGAGTTGCTTCCCAGGAGTTTGTCGTCTCTGAACACTACAACTCGGGGAAAGACCGGATCAGACTGTCACTGCAGCGAACGGTAAAGCAGTACGGTTTTCAATGAACGTTTACAAAATATACTCTCATGGACTTAATAGTGAAGTGTCTTTTGTTTTTTTTTTACAGGAAGTGGATATATTCCTAAGGTGAAAGTTGGACCCATCGATTCGTGAGCCAGGGTGAATGGCCGGTCCAGAGGAAACCTGCATGGTTACATCTCTGTTTGCTGCTGACACCAAAGTAATGGATGATGTTTAATAGGTGACATATTAAAGATCAATCCTACAGGTCACATCTTGGATTGATTCTTATTCACTCAAGACTTCTCAAACATGCCAAGAGAGACTCTGCCCCACCTACGGTGCAGATGTCCTTTTACCTCCACACAACTGCTGAAATGGAGGTATTGCTAAAGCCATATAATGTTGCAGTTGTGACTTGACTTTGGTGAAGTCCATGTGGCCTGAAATGTGTACCTGTATCCACTGCACGACCTTTTACACACAAATTAAACCTTTTGTTTCGACGATGATCTGAGCCTAAACCCATTTCTTAATTAGTGTATGCTACTTATTGAAACCTTCTTGGTGTGCTTTTTTTAAAACAATGTTATGGACAGTATGTTAGACGCTTTTTTATAAGAGTGTTTCCGTTATGCATTTTCAATTGTTGGAGTCCGATTTTAATCCAGGGTGGTGAATTGTGACTGTACAACAACAAAGTTGGGTGAAGTTACCAGTGAATGTTCTCAAAGTTTTACACAATACCTTTCCTCTAGTAAGTGCAGAGGGGGAGTGGGGTGGGGTGGAAGGAAACAAGACAAAGCAATCTGCCGAGTAAATTCTCCAGAGTCAGAAGCGTCATTTTCTTCCATGTCCTTTTTCGGAAGTTTTATTTGCTGACTGAAGTTATTTTCACTTCAGACAAGGTTTCCTTAAATGTACTGGACTTGAGTTTTAAAAAAAAAGGGCGTTGGTTAGAGTCTCATTACTGTGTTAACCAGAAATAGTTTTATAGTACGTGCCTGACCGCTTGAACCATCACATAACAAAGATTTATGACTCATGTACTCATCCCTGAAGTCTGGTTTGAACAACTACAATAAGTTATTTCTCCTCTGTGTACACAAGTTGATAAAGATCTTATTTTGCATTTCCTGCTGGGAAGTTCAATATAGTGGGTTAAGGGTTCTCCATGGATACTGGACTTTGTTCTCAGATTAAGAAATAGCAGCTTTTTGACCCGACCCAATCAAGATACATTACCTCTGCGTGAGCCTTCGCCAAAATAAGTGGAGGAAAGTAAATAAGTACTTTTTATTTAAATGTTTGTTGTTGTTTTTTTTTTATTTAAGAAATGCTCTTCTCAACATCAACACAGAAAAATCTCAATCTGCAAAATATCTTAAGTTATCAAGTAGATGTTGTGGAATGAAAATATTTAATTTTCCATTCTTAATTTATTTTTTCATAACTTATGCTACTTTTCATACGGCACTACATTTCAGAGGGAAATACTGCACTTTTTATCTCACTACATCATCTTAACAGCTATAGGAATATTAAAATACTATTAACGCATCAATGTGTCAGTGGTAATAATCCAGTGTTACATATTGCATGGGGCAATGCCAGCTAGTACCTCCCACGGCTGCGTTGCTGACAGTATTTTGGTTTATAAGGGCAGTTATGATGGTTGAACAGTTGTGATGGACCGATTCAGTATTGTTGTATTATAATCACAGCAGCATTTTCACTTTCCACCACAGAGTGACACGGTTACAGAATGTGGGGAACTGCACAAGTTTCCAAGAATTTGACACCAAGGAGGGGGGTGTGGATTCTGTTTCTTTCAGAGCCTGTCACTGTAATTCGAGCTCCAAGAGAGAAGCAGATGTCCTCATTATCTCAAGCAAATCTGGACAGACCTGTTTCTAAAGCATCTGACGATAAGACTCTACTCTTGGTTCAGAGCATAGCGGTCAAGCAGTGGCTGGTATGCAGTAGTGAATAACCGCACTCGTGAAAAGGTGTTAACAAAAGACAGTTTAATGTGCTCAGGTTGTAAATGTAGAAAAAAATGGCTTTAAATAGCATTCACATCATAGTACGAGTTACTATATTAAGATCACAGCTTTGTTTTGTTTTTTTTTATCTGTAGTAATGGAGTCATAAACATAGGGTGCAAATTAATACAATGATTTCACATTACATAGTGGAAACTAAACATGTCTGAGCTCTAATGTAACAGCTATACTACACTTCTTATTGCCTTCAGATGCAAAAAAAGAGAGGAAAGAGTCTTGCAGAACAGTATTGGTTCATCATGAATTACACCACAGAGTCTCATCGGTCTCCAGGGGCCCTTGCGCTCTCAGGTCACCTGGGAAACTGCTCATCGCACATGAGCCTGTGTCCATGACTGGTGTCATACTGGGCACACCCATGCATGTCTCTCTGGACGGAGGGACAGCCAGGATCTCAAGCTCCACCTCGAAGTGCCCCTTGGCCTCGCCCGGCTCGCGGATGATCAGCATCTCATACTCTCCGAACCGGATCAGGGCCTTGTCCGGGAGGTCCGCCCTTTCCAGGTAGCCCAGTGCGGAGCTGTTCACCGACAGCTGACCCCTCTGGCTCAAGTTCTGGATGGTGAACAGCATGTCAGGCTTCTGGGGTGACCGGTAGGCGTGGAGAGCCAGCTGTTTGCGGGAGACCCTGTTGTCAACCAGGGCGAGGGTGCAGGTCTGGGCGTCTCGCCCCAGCCTGAGAGAGTCATCTGCCGAGTGTTTGCTCCTGGTCCCCAGAGGAAGCAGCCCGTAAAGGCCCCTACAACTCTGCAGAGGGTGATAAAGCTTGATATGGAGACAAGTATGATCTTCCTCTGTCTCCATTGTCTGGGACACATTCATCACCAAACAAAACCCTGCTCCACAGCTCTTGATGGAGTCAGATAAGCTGTGGCAAAGGTCTGTCAAAAAAAGTCGACAATCATTGGAATCTGGTGAGATGAGGTGGTTAACCATTCAAAACCAAGAGTGGAGTTATTCAGTATTCCTACTGCTAGCTAGATGTGTGTGCCTTACCTGAATGCTGAAGTTTGTAAACAGACGATACAAATCGGTGCACACCCACCCACGGAGACGCAGACCAAATGTTGACTACGCTTGCTTGACTAACGGTGCTAGTGTGAACTGAAAACAGACTCCTCCTAACTGCCCCTGCAGCCTGGTGACTTCCACTCTCACGAGTTTCGTCATTCTCACAAGACCCAGTAACAGCAATGCTGCATTCAAGTGAAAAATCGCGGTTGTTGATTGCGGATGAGGTAACGGTGGCGAATAGACAGGAAAAGTCTAAAAAAGGAAAAGTGATTTTGTTAACATCAGGTGACGTGGAAGTTTTGTCCAATAACTAGGAAGAAGTAAAGATGTCATCCAAAAATGCCTAGCGAGTAAATGACGCTCACACATAATACAAGTTCAGAGGACCACAGACTAAATGTACAAATGCTTTTTTTTTTTTTTTTTGGCAACGCATAATTTGAAACAATTAATTCCCTGCCACATCACTGGCTCAATTAAGGGAAATAATTAATCTGTAAGTTGATGAACAATTCCTGATTGAAAACGAATCATCATTTATCAAGCTAAATGCTGACCATTCACTGGTTCACGCGTATCAAGAATGAAGGTGTGTCTTCTATCCTACTAAATTAAACATATTTGTTATTTAGTTGTTTGGACAATAAAATAAATATGAAGATGCTGCCTTTAGTTTTGGGAAATTACATAATTGAAACATAACAATTACATAAATAATGAAAACTATAACTGCTGCATTATTAAAATCATTGTATAACACAAGGGACCCTTTTAAGATAAAAACAAAAAACGTATCGAGTCACTGCAACAATTGTTCAACGTTTACTTTTTGACTTTTCTAGTGAAATATTTAATGAATAGGATGCTGTACTCCAATTAACGATTTTTAGTCGAGTGCCTGAACGTAGCATTTCGGCAGCGGAAATTCCCCGGTGGTGTAACTTTAACGAGGCTGGAAGTTCCCGCCTGAGTCCTTCGATTACTGCCGAGTTTCACATTCAGTATTGACCAAGTGATATTTTCCCACAGCCCTGCCGTAAACCTGCACCGTATACTGTAATACATAAAATATGTGCAACTGTCCAATCGTTCATAGACACCAAACACAGCGGGGAAATCCCTATGTAAATTTACATTTTACATAAAGTCGTCGCACACTCCCGGACTGTGGGGGGGCGCTGTGGCTGTGATCCGTGAAGGCACACGAAGAAGAAGGAAACCGCAGGCAAAAAACCAAACGGAAATCGGCCGAAGGAAAGCTCTCGAAACCGGCTTGAACTGCAGCCCCAAATCCTTTCCGAAGCCGCTCGGTGAAAAGGTAACTTTAAATTAAAACCAACACATAGCAGTCTTCATATTTATAATTATCGACATTTTGCGCTCCTTGAATATTTACAAACGTTTCAGCGTTTGCTCGCCATTCGTTGCCTGTGTGCTCATACACGGATAGCCGGGCTTTGTGCAGTAGCGTGGCCTGGCTAGCAAGCTAACCGTAGCCAACAGCTAGCACTAGCTTATTTGATCAACAAAGACCTGGATTAGTGTTTGGACATGTAAAAATCAACACGTAAATCAACAAAATGGACAACAGACGTTGTAATATTAACAAAAGTTAGACAGCCCATCAAAAATGTGTGAATTTAAACTAGTTGTCTTGCAGCAGTAGTTCAACTAACGTCAGCCATTTTGCAATGACCGGCCCGGTTAATTCGCCTCTGCGACTACAGTATTGGTATACTGAGAAAAAAATATCCAGGCTCGCTTATAAGAGAATAAACAACATTTAATTCAACCATTTGTTTTCTCTCCCCACCTCTTTGTATATCCTATTTTTTCCCGATTGGTCCCGAAACAGATGGTGAAAATTTTTGTAGGAAACCTCCCCAGGGAGGCAGACCAGGAGGAAATCAAGGCACTCTTCACCCAGTATGGCACAGTCACAGAGTGTGCCATCATCAAGAACTACGCCTTCGTTCACATGGATGACCGCAAGGCAGCCACCAAGGCCATCAAGAATCTGCACCTCCACAAGCTCCATGGCACTCCAATCAATGTGGAGGCCAGCCATGGAAAGAACCAGGGCTCAGTCAAACTGCATGTAGCAAATGTAGAAAAGGGGGCTGACGACGAGCTCCGTGCTCTCTTTGAAGAGTATGGCACAGTTACAGAGTGTGCTGTTGTGAAGAATTTTGCTTTTGTACACATGTCCAACTCTGATGAGGCCATGGATGCCATCAAGGGACTGGACAACACAGAGTTTCAAGGTAAGGAAAAGACATTTCGTAAAAGAAGAAACAGTGAAGGTAATACCTGTCATGTTTGAAACCTAATTATTTTATTTGCATTTTCTGTATTCTTACATATATTTTTTTAACTTAGGTAAACGCATCCATGTCCAGATTTCCAAAAGCCGCCCCAGACATGATGAACGGGATGACTATCCTCCACCTCCCCCAGACAGAGGTGGCTATTGGCCCCCACGCTATCCTGGAGAGCGACACGAACCCCCCCCACCCAGCTACATGAGAGGCCGCCTCAGCCATATACCCCCAGGTTACCCTGCCCCTCCTCTGCCACCTCCTCCCCCTAGACGAGCTGTTTATCCCGACCGTCCTTATGAGGGCGAGAGGGACAGGTATGGTGTGGTAGATTACTATGAGAAGTACAGAGCGCGCCCATATGGCATGGCCTCCTATGAGGACCAACGTGCCGGCGCCCCTCCTCCTCCCCCTCCCCCATCAGCCGTTGTCCGAGATCGTCTTATGACTTCGTCGCTTGACCCGTACGAGCGTCGACCCCTCCCACCTCCTCCGTCCTCGTACTACGCCAGAGATCGCAGTCCCCTCAGGAGAGCGCCTAATACGCAAATGCCCCCTGCCAGCAATGGCTACTCCTACGAGCGCTCCCGACTCTCTCCGGTCTCCCGGGTCCCGGCTTACGGAGTTCCACGTGCCAGGGACCCCTACGCAGACCGGCTGCCTCCGCCACCGCCCGCACGCTACGCTTATTAAGCAAGGCCTGGGCATGTGAAGGTGAGAATAGGTCTGAGATAGACTGGTACTCATATTTTCTAAAATTACCTTTCGTCCCTTTAAAGGCAGCTTGTCACTTGCTCTGCACCGCCCAGAGCTTGTGCGGAAAAGCAGGTCTAAAAAAGCATGCGTACGAGGTGCTGTTCACTTAGTTGTTAACTCGTTAATACACGTCTTTGCACTAACTTAGATTTCAGCTGTCATCAGTTGTGTGTGCCATAATCTCAAAAAGACAAACTGAGTCTGGGATCTCTGACTACGGAACGGAACTGAAGATAAAGAACTCGCACTAAAGTCAACATACAGATACCTAAGCTGGGACAGCGTGCTTGTATTAACAGTTGCAGGCAGTTCATTTGTGTCATTTGCTCTTTTTCCAGGATCGTCGTCCGACTGCGTCGCCGCTCGCCGCCTCCTGATGCACGTGACACTATCCTCTTCCTGTCTGTGGCTGAGCGCGTTGCGTTCCCCTACGATGTTCACAGGAGGACGTTAATTGCCGACGTCCACGTCTGTTTTTGTTTTATTTTGGGACAATTTTTACACTCGAATTTTTTCCCCTTATGTTTGTTATTGTGCTGTAGTATTTTTAATGCTTGACGTCTGAGTTAGGCGTTTCCTTTTTTTAATTTGTACTTTTACGTTGAATAATTAGTGTTCTGATGTTGTGTGTGACCTGTAGACAGCTGAATAATTTCAGCATAAGTTTCTAGGCGATACTTGTGACTGTAGATTTAACTGAACTAAATCATGCTTGGTATTAAATCCAATCTGCACGTTGGTTCCATCATGTTAAGCTTTTCATCGAAAAACCAAACCTCCTTGTGGCGTTGCTGTGAAATTTAAAAACTGATAGGTCGTAGTGGTTTGATAAATGTATAAAGTAATTGTTAAACGGACAGTTACCGCAAATCGCTCATATGTACCTTTCCATTGTCGAAATTGTTTTTAATAAACGGAGTTGTGCAGCTATGATGTTCAGAGACTGGATCAAAATCATGCCCAGCGCTAAAGCACTTCATCAGTGTACCCGCTCAAAATAATTCGAACACTGTGCCAGGACCTTTCGGAAATAAATAACCAGCTCCTTTAATGTTCATTAATGATGAAATCACGTCCAGGAAACTTTTTAAAATCGTCACGCTGATTAAAGAAATACCTCCTCTGGTCTTGTCTGAAATGCTCCAGTTTTCATCATCAGCGTACCCTGTAACTTGTCCCCCCCTCAGTGCCAACTGAATCTTGTCCACATTAGAGCATAAGTGGTGAAGGGTGTAACACTCCAGCCAGAGTCAACCAGGTGAGAATTCAAAGCTGAGACTAGTTTACCATGTGTCTGTGGGGCGATGACATCAAAGGATGCTGGAAACCTTCAGAGTCAACAGGTAAGTGAAAGGGTTCAAGGACCACTGAAGTTGAAAGTAAAACAGACAGCACATGAACATTGAACTTTGATTAGTAAAAATGTAATGGTCATTTTTTACAGAGATTTATATTATCATTGAGACACTACAGTGGTTGCTAGTTCAGTGGTTTTTCTTTTCCTCATTGCCTGTACACATAACAATCCATTTGGCTGTAAATCTGCCCCCCTATTTCCAGTATTTGATGGAAAGATTTTTCAAAATTGAATCCCTTTTCAGGAACTCCAAGCAAATAGAATACCGACTATGGTCTACAAATCCTGCATTTGGAGACCATGGGTTGGCTTGATTTGGTTAAGCTGGACAAGGGTTAGTATTTAGACTGAAGGGACTAGGAAGAAAATCAGTTTCTTACAGACATTTTTTAATCCCTTGTAAAAGTCAATTAGATACAAAGACATTGCTGATTTTAAACATAATTTTGATGGAAGGACAACTTGCAGTACTTTGCATTGTATTGCTTTTTTTTGTAAACCTGACCTGCATGAATAAAATGTATAAAACATAAACAACTTTGTGTTGTGTAATATATTGCCATTAAAGCTTAAGATGTATTTGGTGTGTTAAGTAGTGGTGCTGCTATGCCTTCCTTTTAGAAAGGTTTGAGTGTGATAGGATAGGAAATAGTTTATCAGAGGGATGCCTCTTCAGTTATTCACTAAATGCTTTCCCTGCAGACCATTAAATCTTGGATCTTCAATGGTCTACTGTTTCGACTATAAAAATAAAGTTTTTATCATATTCAGCCCAGGCTACACCATAATACAATTCAAATGAGTCAGATCCACCTACAGATATGATTTGAAATAGATTTAGTTCAATGAAACTACGGGTGATACTGAAACCAAAATAATTATTTTTGTGAACTCCATCTGACATTCAGCAACTTCTGACTTTATTTCAGCAAAAATATAACACGTAGCTGTTCAAGAGCATGCATGGGGAAAATAGTTAAAAATGCATCTTGGTCTTGCTCAGGTGCATTAGTTTTGGAAATAGCCAAATGTATTGCTTGTTTGTGTATGTAGGTCATATACATATATATTTATATATAAACAAGTTAAGAGTTCCTTGTACTATCTTTAAAGAACATTTTTTCAAGGGATATGACTAAAAGTCAACAGCGCTTTACTGTGTGTGGGTATGATGCAGCGAACTAAAGCCTCCTGTGGTTGAACTTATCACCACAATGGAAATTAAAAGCATGTACTTGCATATTGCATGCCCACTGTTGCATGCATGCACTTACCACCTGTGTTCAGACCACACTGTGCTTCCTGCCAGAAGATAAATCTGAACCCCACTCATCCCTTACTTTCTCCTCCGTCGACACAAGTCATAATCTGCAATGGGCCAAAAGGCAGTTTGGCATTAGCACTTTGTATTGCACCTTACAGATGAATGAGCGAATGAAACCAGAAGCGGATCCAGTGGCATTCAAAAGTAGCCTACCTGTCTGAAGTGTCCTGAACCGGACCAATGAAGACCACTATGAGAGAAAAAGATGCCGAAGATCATACTATTCAGATTTGACCTCCAAAAACAAAGACACGAAGAAACGATAACAAACAACACAGATTCTCTTTAACGTGTTCATGTTAAACCTAATATTCCAGCATTTATTTCATGGGTAACTGTGATTTAATAAGGAAGCTGATTTAAAGCTCTCATTGAACCTGAGGTTACATAATGTGTTCAGATTAATTACTAGAGGAACTGCTGACATTGAAATTAGGCTCTTCCCTGAAGTTACATAGGCAACTAGTGTTTTTAAATCAGTTCACACGGATGAAGTTATTAAGCACTTATGACTTTTAACAATGACTTAAATGTGGGGTTTTTTTCAGCCTACGCCATTATTCCTCATGATCAGGGTTGTGCTCATGATCAACTCCAGATACAACAAAGATTGTCACTGCACTTGGGTCCACAAGAAACCTCCACCAAAATAGCAAAGCAGCTGCTATAAGACTTCACATAGGCACCTTTGTTTTATAATGGAGGCTGGATAAGCTGCTTGGAGATTCCCACACCATGCTAATTTTCAGGTTTCTACGCTTATTTCTGGTGCCTACTGAGAAACGTTTGCATGCTTTAATGTTAAAAAAAACATTTTGTTCACCCATAATTTCCATCGCTGCAGCACCTCTATTCACCCTTTAAAGCTCTGACTGGTCAGCCCTCACAGGCCTGACCAGGCACCCCCACTTTTTACCTCCAAACTATTTATATACTATCTATAAAATAGGTCAGATGTCGCTGCCAGGCCATGATAACTTGGAATTATGAAGACAGGCTTAAATCTTTGCATTTGATCGGTGTCTGACCTGATCTGGGATCCTTCATGTAGCTGCCGACACACTTTGCATTGAGTTCATATCACAGTAGAGATGGATGGCATCTGTCAACATATGCAGCCTTTGGACTGGGTGGTTTCACGTGAGGTTGTGCAGCATCTTTTTTACAAGTTTAGTGGTTGCACCTCTCTAGTGATACAGAACACATCCGTATCATGACTGTAACCATTTACTGTATGTTGCCCAATGCTTTGACACTTATGTTGTGAGGCTTTTTTTCCTTTTTACCCCAACAGAGGTTTGATCTAACAGGTCACATGATTTTAACCTCAGTCATGATCAGACCTCACTGTGCCACCTCCTCCTTTCAAACAAGTGATGAGTAGCTGATGTTTAGGGAGTTTTTATAGCCTGGTCATGGGTATTTTATTCTCAGATTGAAATGTAAGGCAGTAAAAAGTAATGACACACAGGACAAAATAAAGAAACAAGAGCATTTCTTATGACAACCCATACGTTTCCTGTATGTACACCGATCAGCTACAGCCACAAAACCACTGACAGGTGAAATCAACAACATCGGCCACTCCAGCAAAACGCTGGTCCTGGCACCCAAGGGCCACCCAACAAACACCAACCACCCAAACACCATTGCAGACCAAGCACAGCTCCCCGACTTCCGTGGCTCCACCTGATGGCAACGGCGCACCAGTTGGGGAAACGCACCCCGACACACCACAAAAAACACTCGGAAACTGATTTAACCCAGTAAAATAGAACTATTTATAAATAATAATAATTAAATAGAGAGATAAATCAGTGGAAAGACGCACTAATGGAATCAGGAAAATGGGTGCTTGGTTCCAACTTTATTCATCACGTCGGACCCTCCCTCCAAAACTCACATTGATGATTCTTTTAGGTAGGCTCAGTCCCTCTGGCCTTACATCCACGCAGGACAGCAAATAGTTCTACAAGTTAGATCATTGAATTAGACTCCATATTTTCTCTCTAGTTACTTGAGATCTGATGGATATTTAAATAACCAACAAATAGGCCACATCACTCAGAGGAGAGACAGCTTACAAAAATTTTACCTTGAACCTCTAAATACATTGCGCTGACAATAACTGGGGCTCTGTTTAAAGCATATATTTTTGTTAAAGAAGAGAATGAACCATCTGATGAATCTAAAATCTTGAACTCAGGTCACCAAAACTAAACGTCACATTGGTAAAACAATCTTACCTCGAACCTGTACATATGTTGAACTCAGAATTACTGGGGTGCCGTTCAAACGATATCCACAGAAATGCAGCCCAGAGTCAGATGAGTCCACTTGTCCGATTCTGAGAAACAGAGCCGAGATGTTGGAGCTCGTTTCAAGTCTCCCACTTTGAAATCCATCGCAGAGGGTCGCCGGTTTCTGTAGCCTCGAACATGTGGGAAACACAGCGGGGCTGGCTTCTCTTGACCACTCTGAACCAGCCTCCACAGCCTGAGACTCAGAGCCTGAGACAGAGATCCAGCCTAAAACAAACAGCAGAGAGAGTCATCAATAAGCTGACAGCTAAAGCAGTGGGAATGTAATCAGTGGCCTTATGTAATTGAATTAATAACAGTAGTTCAATAGTTTTGGTACTTACTGATACTTTTTTATACTGCATCAGGTTATGTGCGCTGACCACACCAATGCTTTTCAAGATCTCATTCAAAGAAACCCAATACAATCCAGGCCTTAATGCGTGACCTTTTAAGAGGTTTACAGCACGACACAGTGTAAACCCATCATGTTCTCAAGGCCGACAGAGTCATATACATTGGAGTTTTGTTGTTGCAGGTAATCTCTCTCAGATCAAGATCCACACTATTCCATTACAGTATAAATGTTTGTTGACCATCACATGTTGCTGGATATCTTCTTTAAAAAAGAAAAAAAAGAAAACATTTGAAATCAAATTCCAGCCACTTGTTTTTCCATTTTGACTTTTACCCTAACAAAAAAAGGGACATGGAAATCAAAATGAACATCCAATTTGGGGAGCTGTCTTGCTGTTTATGCCCCTGAACATGTTTCATATAGAGGACAGAAACATATACCGTGGACATGTTCAATAAACAGAAAAAGTGTTATACAATCAACTTTTGCCTGATCAAACCTTAACATCAATAGCACTGGCATCCTCACTGAGCATATTTTCCCACATATGCATGATTTAATAGTAGAGTTAAAGCATTATATTTATTCAGTATGCATGCTTCAGATCTTGTCAGCCGGACAGAAAAAGCTTCAAGTTAACAGACCTCGTAGTTTGCACCTCATTAATATTTAGGCTATCTGAGTATCTCCACTTATTTTTTGGATTTAGGCTTATTTTTTCATTTAAATTCAGTGTGGCATCTGTCAGGTGATCAGACAACTATCCCATATAGGGCTGCAGAAACAATGTAAGATGGTATCTAAACTGTATTAAACAACAGGAAACATAACAAATATATGAACACGAGTGAGACCGTACAAAAGTCAATTGGAAGTATGGATTCTGGATGTCTTTCTGAATGCTGCTCTTCATTGTTTGTTAAAGAGCAAACAACAAGTCTGATCAACTCATTACAATGAGCCATTATCCAAAAACATTGCTTTAAATGCATTTTGACTAATGAGGATGAACTGTTGGCTTTATCCTATTGGCATTACAATGCAAGGATGTGCAAAAGCCACAAAAACAGCCCTGTCTGCAGTCTCTGGATTTGCTCCTAGTTTTTTGTGTGCGTTTTTTTTTTTTTTTTACACTATGAAAGTTACACACTGCAGAAAACAGCATGTAGCTTAAGACCAGTCATCCTGTGGTTTAGCCAGCTGAGACTGTAACTCTTTCAAACCACCCATACAAAGCACATTTCTATCTAAAAGAAAAAGAGAGAGGGGACCTGTTGTTGTATTTTTATTTTTATTTTTTTTTTATTTGACTGCTATTGCAGGGTGAAACAGGATCAAAAGAGTTTTACATAGTGGAAATGGGGCTGATTTCAATGTGCCACACCGCTATTCACCCTCTGTCTGAATGCTCCGTTTCGGTGCCTGTCTCTTTAAGTCCAGTCTGCTCTGATTGGTCAGTTTTCACAGGCCTGACCAGGCACCGCCCACTTGTGTTTCCCCGTCATCTCTGCTGCCACAGATGTTCCGGGGGCGTGGCCTAGGGCAGTGACTGTTTAACTGTGACATCACAACCTTACCGACATCCAGCTCGTCTAAAGGCACAGTTTCTGAATGTAGACTTAATGTTTTGACAATTTCAAAGTATTTACACAGCACCTTAGACCTGCTTTAATATTGAAAAAGACCTGAAATTTCACACAATAGGTTTAAGTAGGTTAAATGTTACTATCAGGCCAGGGGTAAGTTAGTTTAAAACATGGATATTGAGGGGCAGACCGGCAAGTATGAAATCATGCTTAAATAAATGTTTACATTTGATCTGTGTCTGACCTGATCTGGGATCCTTCATGTAGCTGCAGACACACTTGCATCGAGCTCATATCCCAGTGCAGATGGATGGCACCTGTCTGTAACGCATGCAGCCTTCAGTTCTGTTTGTTGACACCTCTCTCGCGATAGAAGCCACGTGATTTCCACCGCAGCCGTGATCAGACCATACTGTGCTGTCTCTTCCTATCCTGTTTTAAAGTCACTCGCTAATTTTTATGGTCGAAACTACACTGGTGCTGACAGTCATCAGACAGTCATCTTTTTTTTTTTTTAGCTGGTTCCTCTTTATCAAACTCCAATCGCACGTGTCTGCTCTCAGACTGAAATAAGAAAGGCACAATTGAAGAAATGAAGAAGCTGAGAAAAAAACAACCCGAGCAAGAATATTGAGCAAAAAACATATTTTAAAGTTTGAAGCGCCAGTACAGCAGCCAACCACACTAATGCACATTAGTTTATTAATAATATAACAAAATTTCCACTTGCAGTGGCAGTTCCAGGTGCTTCCTGGGTCTATCCCTTGGCTGAATAAATAGCAGTCTCTTCTTCTTTTTCAGACCTCTGGTGTGATTTTGTTTCTTGGTTTAAATGTCACTGCAGCATAGTTCAGTTCAGCTGAGGTCTGTGAATGAAAGAATTTTCAGTCACTCATCTCAACTATTAGACAAAGGACTTGAAGTGATTGTGCTGAAATACAAAGATTTAAAGATGCAACTTAAACTTCACCTCTGTCTGTTGGGGAATCTGTCCTCTAGCAAGAGCTAGAAAATGACACGGAGAAAATGTCAGGTCAGTTGACACTGTCTTAAATATGCTGTTGATGCATTCTGTGGAATAGGGAGTTGTGGAATTGCTATCATATCGACAACTTTAAAAAAGAGGCTGCGAAAAGTACAACGAAACTCCAGTTACCTCTCTGAAGCTGTTTGATTTTAACAGCCAGACAAATGACGACCATCATGAGGAAAGCAGTCAGAATGCCCAGGATCACGCTGGTCAGCTTTGTTATGCCACCGAACAGTTCTACAAGAAAGATCGCTGAATCAGACATTTTATCTCCAGTGACTTCTGTCCTGAATAATATTTAAATGGACATGGATTACATTTTTGTGAAATAAGCAAATTTAAAAAGCTGAACCAAATAATGAATCGAAAATCTTACATTTAGGTCACCAAAACTAAATGTTATATTGGTACAACAATCTTACCTTGAACCTGTACATACGTTGAACTGACAATAACAGGAGCTCCGCTCAAATAATATCCACAGAAATACAGTCCAGAGTCAGATGAGTTCACTTGTTTGATTCGGAGAAACAGAGTGGAGATGTTGGAGCTCATTTCAAATTTTCCACTTTGAAATCCATCACAGAGTTTTGCAGGTTCTGTAGCCCTGAACATGTGGGAAATGCAGCAGGGCTGGCTTCTGCTGACCACTCTGAACCAGATTATCTGAGTGATAGCACTTGAAAAGTTGGAGCACAGCAGAGTGACTTCTTGACCAGACTGAACCTCCACAGTGTGAGACTCAGAACCTGAGACAGAGATCCAGCCTGAAACAAACAGCAGACAGATTCATCATTCAGCTGACAGAGAATCACCGGCTTCATAAGATTTAGAAGTATAGCAAATGATTACCAGTACTTACTGAGGCTGCAGAGAAGTACAGCTGTTAACACAGTGGAGTTCCTCATTGTGCGTATGATCGTGTTACTGTGATGGTGCTTTATAACTCTGAGCTCCTGTCATGGGGTTAGAAGAGGCGGAGTGTGTTCACACAGTATTTACCGATCAATTCCACTCAGGCAGTCTTTAACTAAATGTTATTCCATCTTAAAAGCCTGATAAAAATTACGTTATTCAAGCACTTTGCACCTGCTGGTTGACCACCACGTATTGGCTTATTGCCTGTTTTAAAAGCAAAATTGTGTTACTCCATCTTATTCTGAAAACGAAACCCTAACTTTAAACAACAGAGCCAAATCATGGGAACTAACATGAGCGTCCATGTCTTTTGGTTTGGGGGAATTTCTTGACGTGCATGTCCCTGATCTTATTGTTAATATGTTCACACTGCAAAAAGAAAGAACAATTACCACAGCCACGTTCAGTTAAACAAGTGTGAGTGTTTTCTTTTGTTGTTTTTTAATTTAAGTTGTTCAATTTACAGCAAATAAATGTTGTACACTGTGTACGCTACTTAAAACAGTTACTGTCTATTGGCATCATCAGCAGTACTGTATGATAATTGTTTTTTCCTGCTCTGTCTGCTGCAGCTACATGTCTTTGCTTGTACAGTTTTAATCAGGCTGATCTACTCTGTAACTGTCCAGATGCACTCGGGACATTTTTGCAGAAGCCTCCAACAGCAGCTGAAGAAGGGCCCTCTACTCTGCCATCTACACCGCCGTCTGAAGCATGTAGCATGTCCAACTCCTAATCTCACCTAGGGCACCAAAATGGCCCTTATCACCCTACATCTTCTCACACTTTTAGGAGATATGCATTTTTACAGAGGAGAAAGTTCGTTTTCATTGTGAAGCATTTCTTGCTGTTGTGGAACACGATACAGATACAGATCGCTAACTGATGTCTGTCACCACTGTGCAACAGTGGGCATGTGGTTGTCGTATACATCTGTTTTCTTCATTGCAAATACATAAACTGTTTGATACATCATGTATTTGAGTCAGACTTGTAGCATACTGCAACGATCAAATGAGGTTCAGAGACTTTGTATGTCTTGTCTTTATCCACCCATGCCATTGTTGTGAGTTGTGTTTTGTGGCTTGTTGCTCACACTGTGACAGCAGCAGCATGCAGCTGATGGTCCGTCATCTTGTGGTTGAGACTTCTCTCACAGGCTGCCACAGACAGCAATGAAGAGCTCACACTAGATCTAGCATGTGATATATTGTCATAGATTGCACAAAGGAGATTGAACTAGTTAAAACGACTTCTCAACCTGTGGAAATATTAAAATGTTTCACCGTGTAGGCACACTGGGCTGAGGATAATACAGATGGTCATTTCCACCCTCAGTTCCAGTTGTGTCCTGCGTTTGACTGATGGTAGCATACTCGTCATTCAGCACCAGCTCTCCCCCTCTCTCTGTAACACACCCCTGTGTTTTTGGATCACACACACACTCACCAGCTTTGTTATTCAACGGGAAGCTAAGACGGATGTTAAATTAAACTCTGCTTTGCGTTTGGTGGCCCTCAGTCATGGCTAACATTAAAATGAAAAAATAAAAACAGACAGAATGTAGCTCAGATCATTAAAGGCTTCAACACTCTACACAATGAAACAAACATTTCGCCATGTGATTCATGAAAAGATACAGAAAAGATCGAGATTAATATTTTATTTCAAATAATTTTTATGACAGACAGCCATTGGCTCATTAATCTCAGTTTTCTGCATATCACAAGCTTCTCTGCGATCTCTTATGTCTTGAACACGCGATGCCCAAAGTGAATGGTTTCACATGTGGCTGAGCAACTGTCATGCTGCTTCAGCCATCTTTTCGCAAGTCATAAGACACTGATGCTAAATGTGGAGGTTTGAGTTTGAAATGCTGAGTGTGGTCTCTGACAAATGGCTCAGTCGCACAGTTCAAGAAGAGCTCGATTTACCTCCACATGTATGCTCATCTCTATGAATAACCTGTTTATCTTTACATTACTGTAAAAAAAAAAAAAATCTCCTATGAGGTAGATTTCTTCCTCTGTAAATGTGAACGGTGTTGCTTTTGGTCATGACGCAGAAAGCTGAAGGCCGAACTTCCTGTTGTTGACATCTCATGAGTGATGCGTGCTGTGCACGAGGGATAATGGGCAGCTGGAGCTTTAGCGTATTTGTTATGACAAACTCAACTGTTTATCAATTAAAAATACATTTTATTTTAATAAAATTATTTTATTTAGCATGTTTTACACACATGCTTGATATCACAGTACAGGTATTCATTTTCCACATTTACACCTCCTGTTTTTATCAAGAATATTGCCAATTTTGCACAGGTATATTATATTTATTACAATATGACATTTATGACATTACATACATGATCTTAATTCCTCCTACCCATCACTTAGAGAGAAAAATCGCTGACGCAGATTAGTATGATAAACATCAGTTCTGCTCAGAGCTACAGTTACAGTTTCTCTCCGAGCCTATCGACCGGCTAAATAAATAACACAAGTCTCCACTTCCCTCTCTGATGCAGGCCACCTGTCTCTGATTGCTGTTGAATCAGATAAATCTCAGATTAGCTACCAGCATCAGGTTTTAATGAATATATCGAATGAATCTCAAAATATGACTCACCTCTCCCCATTGTGGATTCTGCTCTTCATTATCAACTGAAAGACAGATATTTAATGCCCTGTCAGTTAACTGACAATCACTGTTCAATAGGTTTTTCATCAATTTCATTCTAATAGCATCAAAATCGCTATTTTTTAAACACTAAGAAGACTCGACACAACATGAAACTTTGCTCATAGTACCACCAGGGTCTCTACACATCTCTACACGCTCTGTCTGCTGCAACTACATGTCTTTGCTTGTACAGTTTTAATCAGGCTGATCTACTCTATAACTGTCCAGATGCACTTTTTTTTTTTTTTTGCAGAAGCCTCCAACAGCAGCTGGAGAAGGGCCCTCTACTCTGCCATCTACACTGCTGTCTGAAGCATGTAGCATGTCCAACTCCGAATCTCACCTAGGGCACCAAAATGGCCCTGATCACCCAACATCTTCTCACACTTTTAGTAGAGATGTATTTTTAGAGAAGAGAAAGTTTGTATTCATTGTGAAGCTTTTCTTGCTCTTGTGGAACACGATACAGATACAGATCGCTAACTGATGTCTGTCACCACTGTGCTACAGTGGGGATGTGGTTGTTGTATACATCTGTTTTCTTCATTGCAAATACATAAACCATTTGATACATCATGTATTTGAGTCAGACTTGTGGCATACTGCAATGATCAAATGAGGTTCAGAGACTTTGTATGTCTTGTCTTTATCTGTGGTGCATTCAACAGCAGGAGACATTGACAAAAATATCCACCAGTGCAATTGTTTGTGAGTTGTGTTTTGTGGCTTGTTGCTCACACTGTGACAGCAGCAGCAGCATGCAGCTGACGGTCCGTCACCTTGCGGTTGAGACTTCTCTCACAGGCTGCCACAGACAGCACTGAAGACCCCCACGCTAGATCTAACATGAGATGCATTATTATAGTCTACACAAATGAGTTTGAACTAGATAAAATGACCCACTTCTCAACCAGTGGAAATGTTAAAATGTGTGGGCACATTGTGCCGAGGAAAATACAGATGGTCATTTCCACCCAGACCTGCAGTTCCAGTTGTGTCCTGAGTTTCACTGATGGCAGCATACTCATCATTCAGCACCAGCTCACCAGCTCTCTCTGTAACACACCCCTGTTTTTATGGATCACACAGACTCACCAGCTTTGTTATTCCACGAGCCTCAGGATACTAAATTCAACTTTGCCTCTCCTTTGGTGGCTTCAGTCAAGGCTAATATTAAAATGGAGAAAACACAATCTAGCTCAGATCATTAAAGGCTTCAACAATCTACACACTCACCAGCTTTGAATGGTTTCACATGTGGTTGAGCAACTGTCATGCTGCTTCAGCCATCTTTTCACAAGCTGTAAGACACCGATGCAACATGTGGAGGTGTGAGTTTGAAGATCTAAGTGTGGTCTGTGACAAATGGCTTGGTCATGAAGAGCTCAATATACCTCCACATGTGTGGCCATCTCTATGAATTATCTGTTTGTTTTTACGTCACTGTGAAAAAACTCTATATGAGGTAGATTTGTTTCTCTGCAAACGTGACAGGTGTTGCTTGTGGTCATGACGCAGCGAGCTGAAGGCCGAACTTCCTGTGTTTGACATCTCAGCGTCACGAGGGATAATGGGCAGCTGGAGCTTCAGTGTATTTGTTATGACAAACTCAACTGTTTATCAATTGAAAATACACTTTATTCTAATGAAATTATTTTATTTAGCATATTTTACACACATGCATGCTATCACAGTACAGGTATTCAATTTCCAAATTTACACCTCTATTTTTTATCAAAAATATTGTCGATGTTGCACGGATATATCATATTTATTACAATATGACATTTTTCATATTAAATACATAATCTTTATTCCTCCTACCCATCACTTAGAGACAAAAGTCACTAATGCAAATTAATATTATAAACATCAGTTCTGCTCAGAGCTACAGTTACAGTTTCTCTCGGAGTTTATCGACTGGCTGAATAAATAACACAAGTCTCCACTTCCCTCTCTGATGCAGGCCTCCTGTTTGTGATTGCTGTTGAATACGGTCTCAGTGCTACATTCTTCAGGTCAGCAGAGTCCAGATTCTGTAAGTAAGAATCAGATAAATCTCAGATTAGCTACCAGAATCAGGTTTTAATGAATATATCGAATGAATCTCAAAATATGACTCACCTCTCCCCATTGTGGATTCTGCTCTTCATTATCAACTGAAAGACAGATATTTAATGCCCTGTTAGTTAACTGACAATCACTGTTCAATAGGCTTTTCATCAATTTCATGATCACATAATCTATTATCAGTTACCTTCCTGAAGCTGTTTGATTTTGACAGCCAGACATATGACGACCATTATGATGGAAGCAGTCAGAATGCCCAGGATCACGCTGGTCAGCTTTGTTATTCCACCAAACACTTCTACACGAAAAATCACTGAATCAGACATTTGATATCCTGGGACTTCAGTTCTGATTAATATTTAAATGGACACAAATTATGTTTTTGTAAAAGAAGAGAATTTAAAAAGCTGAACCATCTAATGAATCTAAAATCTTACACTTAGGTCACCGAAACTAAATGTTACAGTGGCACAACAGTCTTACCTTGAACCTGTACATACGTCGAACTGACAATAAGAGGGGCTCCGCTCAAATAATATCCACAGAAATACAGTCCAGAGTCAGATGAGTTCACTTGTTTGATTCGGAGAAACAGAGTGGAGATGTTGGAGCTCATATCAAATTTTCCACTTTGAAATCCATCACAGAGTCTCGCAGGGTCTGTAGCCTTGAACATGTGGGAAACGCAGCGGGGCTGGCTTCTGCTGACCACTCTGAACCAGATTATCTGAGTGGGAGAGCCGGTATAGTTGGAGCACAGCAGAGTGACTTCTTGACCAGACTGAACCTCCACAGTGTGAGACTCAGAACCTGAGACAGAGATCCAGCCTGAAACAAACAGCAGACAGATTCATCATTCAGCTGACAGAGGATCACCGGCTTCATAGGATTTAGGATTTTACAGTGAATCATTAGCAGTACTTACTGAGGCTGCAGAGAAGTAAAGCTGTTAACACAGTGGAGTTCCTCATCGTGCGTATGATCGTGGCACTGTGATGGTGCTTTTAACACTGGGCTCCTGTCATGGGGTTCGAGGAGGCGGAGTGTGTTTATTATATATACTGCACCTTGACATTCACACAGTGTTTACCCATCGTATTGTCAATTCCACTCAGGCAGTCTTTAACTAAATGTTATCCCAGGTCAGCTTGAAAACCTGATAAAAATTATATTATTTAAACACTTTGGACCTGCTGGTTGACCACCACATGTTGGCTGATTGCCTGTTTTAAAAGCAAAATTGTGTCACTTCATGTTGTTCTACATGAAAACGTGACCCAAATCATGGGAACTAAAATGAGCATCCATGTTTTTGGGGGAATTTCTTGACGTGGATGTCCCTGATCATGTTGTGAATATGTTCACACTGCACAAAGAAAGAACAGTTCAGACAGCCATGTTCAATTAAACAAGTCCGAGTGTGTCCTTTTGTTGTTGTTAAGTTGTTCAGTTTACAGCAAATATGTTGAACACTGTGCATGCTATTTAAGATGGTTACTCTCTATTGGCATCATCAGCAGTACTTTATGATAATTGTTTTTTCCTGCTCTGTCTACTGCTGCTACATGTCTTTGCTTGCACAGTTTTAATCAGTCTCACTCTATAACTGTCCAGATGTACTCGGGACATTTTTGCAGAAACAGAAGGGCCCTCTACTCTGCCATCTACACCGCTGTCTGAAGCATGTAGCATGTCCAACTCTAATCTCGCCTAGGGCAACAAAATGGCCCTTATCACTCTACATCTTCTCACACTTTTAGTAGAGATGTATTTTTAGAGAAGAGAAAGTTTGTATTCATTGTGAAGCATTTCTTGCTCTTGTGGAACATGATACAGATACAGATCGCTAACTGATGTCCGTCACCACAGAGCAACAATGGGCATGTGGTTGTTGTAAACATTTGCTTCCTTCATTGCAAATACATAAACTGTTTGATACATCATGTATTTGAGTCAGACTTGTGGCATACTGCAATGATCAAATGAGGTTCAGAGACTTTGAATGTCTTGTCTTTATCCGTGGTGCGTTCAACAGCAGGAGAGACCGAAAAAAACATCCACCCATGCAATGATTGAGTTGTGTTTTGTGGCTTGTTGCTCACACTGTGACAGCAGCAGCATGCAGCTGACGGTCCGTCACCTTGCGGTTGAGACTTCTCTCACAGGCTGCCACAGACAGCACTGAAGACCCCCCACACTAGATCTAACATGAGATGTATTATTATAGTCTACACAAATGAGTTTGAACTAGATAAAATGACCCACTTCTCAACCAGTGGAAATGTGAAAATGTGTGGGCACATTGTGCCGAAGTAAATACAGATGGTCATTTCCATCCAGACTTTCAGTTCCAGTTGTGTCCTGAGTTTAACTGGTGGTGGCATACTCATCATTCAGCACCAGCTCCCCCTCCCCACCTCTGTAACACACCTGTGTTTATGGATCACACACATTCAGCAGCTTTGTTGTTCCATGTGCCTCTAAAAAGGATTTCAAATTAAACTCTGCCCCTCCTTTGGTGCCTTCAGTCATGGCTAATATTAAGATGGAGAAAACAGAATGTAGCTCAGATCATTAAAGGCTTCAACAATCTACACAATGAAACAAACATTTCACCATGTTACCAAAGTGTGCTTTGTGATTGCTACAGAAATGAGTAAGATAAATATGATTATTTTATTTCAAAGAACTTGTACAACAGACAGCCCATTGGGTTGCTAACGTGCAGCCCGAAGCAGGGTGAATGGTTTCATATGTGTTTGAGCAACTGTCACGCAGCTTCAGCCATCTTTTCACAAGCTGTAAGACACTGCTGCAACACTGTGGAGGTGTGAGTTTGAAGTGCTGAGTGCGATCTCTGACAAATGGCTCGATCACACAGTTCAAGAGCTTGATTTACCTCCACATGTATGCTCATCTCCATGAATAATCTGTTTGTTACTGTAAAGAACTCTCTATGAGGTAGATTTCTGTCTCTACGAACATGAAAGGTGTTGCTTGTGGTCATGACACAGAGAGCTGAAGGCCAAACTTCCTGTGGTTGAGATCTCATGAGTGACGAGTGCTGTGCAGGGTCACGAGGGATAACGGGCAGCTGGAGCTTCAGCGTACTTGTTATGACGAACATAACTGCTTATCAATTAAGAAGACATGTTATTTTTATAACGAAATTATTTTATTTAGCATGTTTTACACACACATGCATGACATCACAGTACAGGTATTCAATTTCCACATTTCCACTTCTTGTTTTTATCAAAAATATTGCCAATTTTGCACAACTATATTATATTTATTCCAATATTAAATTTTCCATATTACATACATGACCTCTCTGATACAGGCCTCCTGTTTGTGATTGCTGTTGAATATGGTCTCAGTGCTACATCATTCAGGTCATCAGAGTCCAGATTCTGTAAGTAAGAATCAGACAAATCTCAGATTAGCTACCAGCATCAGGTTTTAATGAATATATCAAAAGAATCTGAAACTATGACTCACCTCTCCCCATTGTGGATTCTGTTCTTCATTATCAGCTGAAATACAGATATTTAATGCCCTGTTAGTTAGCTGACAATCGCTGTTCAATAGGCTTTTCATCAGTTTCATGATCACATAATCTATGTCCAGTTACCTTTTCTGGAGCTGTTTGATTTTAACAGCCAGACAAATGACGACCATCATGAGGAAAGCAGTCAGAATGCCCAGGATCACGCTGGTCAGCTTTGTTATTCCACCGAACAGTTCTACAAGAAAGATCGCTGAACATCAGACATTTTATCTCCAGGGACTTCAGTTCTGATTAATATTTAAATGGACGTGGATTACATTTTTGTGAAAGAAGAGAATTTAAAAAGCTGAACCATCTAATGAATCTAAAATCTTACACTTAGGTCACCAAAACTAAATGTTAGATTGGCACAACAGTCTTACCTTGAACCTGTACATACATCGAACTGACAATAACAGGAGCTCCGCTCAAATAATATCCACAGAAATACAGTCCAGAGTCAGATGAGTTCACTTGTTTGATTTGGAGAAACAGAGTGGAGATGTTGGAGCTCATTTCGAATTTTCCACTTTGAAATCCATCACAGAGTCTCGCAGGGTCTGTAGCCTTGAACATGTGGGAAACGCATATACTGCATCGTGATATTCACACTGCATCGTGTTTACCCATCGTATTGTCAATTCCACTCAGGCAGTCTTTAGCTAAATATTATTCCAATGTTGCACCTGCTGGTTGACCACCACATGTTGGCTGATTGCCTGTTTTATAAGCAAAATTGTGTCACTCCATCTTGTTATGTATGAAAACGTGACCCTAACTTTAAACCAAAGGGCCAAATCATGGGAACTAACATGAGCGTCCATGTTTTTTGGGGGAATTTCTTGACATTCATGTCCCTGATCATGTTGTGAATATGTTCACACTGCACAAAGAGACAAACATTTCCCACAGCCATGTTCAATTAAACAAGTGTGAGTGTTTCCTTTTGTTGGTTTTTAATTTAAGTTGTTAAATTTACAGCAAATATATTGTATACTGTGTATGCTACTTAAAACACTTACTGTCTATTGTCATCATCACCAGTACTTTATGATAATTCTTTTTTTCTGCTCTATCTGCTGCAGCTACATGTTTTTGCATGTACAGTTTTAATCAGGCTGATCTACTCTTTAACTGTCCAGATGCACTCGGGACATTTTTGCAGAAGCCTCCAACAGCAGCTGGAGAAGGGCCCTCTACTCTGCCATCTACACCGCTGTCTGAAGCATGTAGCATGTCCAACTCCTAATCTCACCTAGGGCACCAAAATGGCCCTTATCACTCTACATCTTCTCACTCTCTTAGGAGAGATGTATTTCTAGACAAGAGAAAGTTTGTTTTCATTGTGAAGCATTTCTTGCTATTGTGGAACATGATACAGATACAGATCGCTAACTGATGTCTGTCACCACAGTGCAGCAGTGGGCATGTGGTTGTGGTATGCATCCGTTTTCTTCATTGCAAATACATAAACTGTTTGATACATCATGTATTTGAGTCAGACGTGTAGCATACTGCAACGATCAAATGAGGTTCAGAGACTTTGAATGTCTTGTCTTTATCCGTGGTGCATTCAACAGCAGGAGAGACCGACAAAAACATCCACCCATGCAATGACTGAGTTGTGTTTTGTGGCTGTTGCTCACACTGTGACAGCAGCAGCATGCAGCTGACGATCCGTTATCTTGCCGCAGTTCCAGTTGTGTCCTGAGTTTCACTGATGGCAGCATACTCATCATTCAGCACCAGCTCTCTCTGTAACACACCCCTGTTTTTAAGGATCACACAGACTCCCCAGCTTTGTTATTCCACGAGCCTCAGGATACCAAATTCAACTCTGCCTCTCCTTTGGTGGCTTCAGTCATGGCTAACATTGAAGTGGAAAAAACACAATCTAGCTCAGATCATCAAAGGCTTCAACAATCTACACACTCACCAGCTTTGTTATTCAACAAGACTCTAAAAAGAATATTTGCATTGTTTCTGAACTTGTTGCAAATATGTTAAAACTGCAAAGAGACAGTACAACTACTGCACCTCAGGCATGTTCAATTAGCCAAAAAAAGTGCTGCACGATTATGCAGTTGGCTGTTGTATTTTCATTATGAGAAGTTAACATTTGTTAGGTTTGGTTATAAAAAGTTAAATTTTTTTTTAGGGCCAGTGATGAGAAGGTACAACATTAAGTCACACTGAGGACTGGTGTGAATAAAGGTTTTCATAGATGGGAACTTCACTTGCTGCACAGTAGTTCTGCTGTGGTTTGTCATGTCTCAAATGTGTGAAGCACTGAAGAGTGAATGGTTTCAACTGAGTCTATACAAATGTCACACTAACTGTTCTCATGCCTTTAGAAGAGACATACCAAGTGAATAGGAAGTTTATTGTACATAAGCACACCACATTGCGACGGGCCCATGGAGGCCAACAATGTTATTGTTTCTACAACATATGAGCAATGATAACCAAATCTTATTTCAAACAAAAATACTCACAATTACTTTTTCAGACACAATGAAGATTTTATTATTCACTGCTTTAGTAAATTAGGATAGCAATATCCTTGAAGCTAATGTTACAGCCAGCATTACTAGCCAGGAGGTATAGCCAGTGAAGGAGCCAGTATCACCTGTGAGAAAGTGGATGATGTCGATCTGCATGTGTTAATGTCTCACAGGCCTCATGGTTTTCACCTCTACCATGCTCAGACCACACAGCGCTGTCTCTTCCTGTCATACCAGTGACGTGAACCTCACTCACACCTCCACTGCAGCAGCCCTCCGTCTTACTCTCACTGCAAAACACTCTTAGCATTCATCAGTGTCCTCTCAGATTAAGATCTAAGACACACAGCGTAAGCAAAAAAAGACACCTTTTCACAGTGATACTTAGGCCATTTGACTACTGCTCAAGCAAAACCGTGGCATCGTGTGTTGAACGTGACGAAGCAACAATTCCACCCTGAGCTGCTGTTCTAGTTGTTTCTTGAGTCTTTCTGGTGGCAGCGTACACAACATTTAAATCCAGCTCTTGCTCTGCTGGAGGCCCTCTGCTGCTTTTTGCTTTCGGATGGAAACTGAGCGCTGCGTAATTCAGGTCATTAGAGGTGAGGTTCTGTGAATGAAAATAACTCGCAGTCATTCCTCTCACATGGTTGAGTTTGGCAGCAAAAAAAAAATCAGATGATTGACTTCGATCGATCTAAATTCATGGTTAAAATGTGATTACCTCGCTGTGTTGTGGATTCAGCCCCTCTTTATGAACTAAATGACAGAAACAGAACACCTGGTCAGTTAACTGTTCAAGTAATGCTGTTGATACCTTTTGTAAATTAAATCATAATAAATACCTGTATGATGTTTCCTGATTTGGACAGCCAGACTAATGACGACTATAACGAGGACGATTATGACAGCACCCAGGACCACGCTCATCAGATTTTCTATTCCATCAACCGTTTCTACAAGAGAGATGATTAAATGAAAAATTTTAGAGATATTCTATCTCTTGTGGGTAGACATTTCTGCTTCTTTCAAAAGACAGACAAGACTTACCTTGAACCTTTAAATATGTTGCACTGACAATAGCTGAGTTTGTGTAAAATCCACAGAAGTACAGTCCAGAGTCTGATAATTCAACTTCTTTGATCCTCAGAAAGAGAGTAGTGGTGTTTGATGACATGTTAAATTTGCCATTTTGAAATCCATCACAGAATGAAGTATTTCCATCAGAGGTCAACATATAGGAAATGCAGCTGTTGTTGGAGCTGTTACTTAATTTGAACCAGTATATGCGGATGGGACGTCTGGTAAAGTTGGAGCAGAGCAGTGTGACTTCTTCACCAGGTTGAGACTCCACAGTGTGAAACTCAGCGACCGAGACGGAGATCCAGCCTGAAGCAAACGACAAACCAAACGATAAACAACAGCAATTGATTGTCTTGAAATGTAAACTTTGGCAGATTATTGAAGCAAAATTAGCAATTATCGTATTGAGAAAAAAATATCGGTGGGTGTACTTACTGAAGGCAGAGAGCAAAGCTGTCACCAAAGTGAGTTTCATCATTGTGCGCACAGGCTGACTGCTCCACTGCAATGGTTTTGTCTGAACTGTGCTCCACAAACACATTACAGGACGCGAAGGGGCGGTTCTCTGTTTTATCCAGCCGCTCAGCCTCAAAAAAGAAATGCTCTCGTGAAAAGTTTCAAGTTGACGCCTGCATGGGGAAAAAAAAGAAAAGATCATGTTTAATAACTCTCACAATCTAGGTCATGTCTTATCAAAGGAAAAGTTCATGTGTGTACGTCTGTACACTATGAGGAAGTGTTGGAGCACAGCAGAGTGACTTCTTGACCAGACTGAACCTCCACAGTGTGAGACTCAGACCACGAGACAGAGATCCAGCCTGAAACAAACAGCAGACAGATTCATCATTCAGCTGACAGAGGATCACTGGCTTCATAGGATTTAGGATTTTACAGTGAATCATTAGCAGTACTTACTGAGGCTGCAGAGAAGTAAAGCTGTGAACACAGTGGAGTTCCTCATTGTGCGTATGATCGTGGCACTGTGATGGTGCTTTTAACGCTGGGCTCCTGTCATGGGGTTCGAGGAGGCGGAGTGTGTTTATTATATATACTGCACCTTGACATTCACACAGTGTTTACCCATCGTATTGTCAGTTTCACTCAGGCAGTCTTTAACTAAATGTTATCCCAGGTCAGCTTGACAACCTGATAAAAATGACATTATTCAAACACTTTGGACCTGCTGGTTGACCACCACATGTTGGCTGATTGCCTGTTTTAAAAGCAAAATTGTGTCACTCCATCTTGTTATGTATGAAAACTTGACCCTAACTTTAAACCAAAGGGCCAAATCATGGGAACTGAAATGAGCGTCCATGTTTTTTGGGGGAATTTCTTGACGTGGATGTCCCTGATTGTGTTGTGAATATGTTCACACCGCACAAAGAAAGAACAGTTCAGACAGCCATGTTCAATTAAACAAGTGTGAGTGTTTTCTTTTGTTGTTTTTTTAATTTAAGTTGTTAAATTTACAGCAAATATATTGTATACTGTGTACGCTACTTAAAACACTTACTGTCTTTTGGCATCATCAGCAGTACTGTATGATAATTGTTTTTTCCTGCTCGGTCTGCTGCAGCTACATGTCTTTGCGTGTACAGTTTTAATCAGGCTGATCTACTCTATAACTGTCCAGATGCACTCCGGACATTTTTGCAGAATCCTCCAACAGCAGATGGAGAAGGGCCCTCTACTCTGCCATCTACACCGCTGTCTGAACCATGTAGCATGTCCAACTCCTCATCTCACCTAGGGCACCAAAATGGCCTTGATCACCCTACATCTTCTCACACTTTTAGAAGAGATGTATTTTTAGAGAGGAGGAAGTTTGTTTTCATTGTGAAACATTTCTTGATCTTGTGGAACATGATACAGTTAGAAATCGCTAACTGATGTCTGTCACCGCTGTGCAACAGTGGGGATGTGGTTGTCGTATACATCTGTTTTCTTCATTGCAAATACATAAACCGCTTGATCAGACTTGTGGCATACTGCAATGATCAAATGAGAATCAGAGACTTTGAATGTCTTGTCTTTATCCGTGGTGCGTTCAACAGCAGGAGAGATCAACAAAAACATCCACCACTGCAATTATTTAGTTGTGTTTTGTGGCTTGTTGCTCACACTGTGACAGCAGCAGCATGCAGCTGACGATCCGTCATCTTGTGGTTGAGACTTCTCTCACAGGCTGCCACAGACAGCACTGAAGACATCGTACTAGATCTAACATGTGATGTATTGTTGTAGATTACACAAATGTGTTTGAACTACATAAAACAATCCACTTCTCAACCAGTGGAAATGTTAAAATGTTTCACCATGTAGGCACACTGGGCTGAGGATAATTCAGATGGTCATTTCCACCCAGAGTTGCAGTTCCAGGTGTGTCCTGAGTTTCACTGATGGCAGCATACTCATCATTCAGCACCAGCGCTCTATCTTTCTGTAACACACCCCTGTTTTTATGGATCACACAGACTCACCAGCTTTGACATTCCTTGAGTCTCATGATACTAAATTCAACTCTGCCTCTCCTTTGGTGGCTTCAGTCATGGCTAACACTGAAGTGGAAGAAACAGAATTTAGCTCAGCTTCAACAATCTACACACTCACCAGCTTTGTTATTCAACAAGACTCTAAAAAGAATATTTGCGTTTGGTGGCCCCAGTCATGGCTAACATTAAAATGGAAAAAAACATAAAACAAAAAAACCCCAGAATCTTGCTCAGATCATTAAAGGCTTCAACAATCTACACAAAGAAACAAACATTTTGCCATGTTACCATCAAAGTGTGATTTGTGATCGTTGCAGAAATGATTAAGATAAATATGATTATTTTATTCCAAATATTTTTCATGACAGCCATTGCCTAGTTAATTCCAATTTTCTAAATGCTTTAGAGAAAGAGACAGATCCAAGATTTTCTTTATATGTATGTTTCTGAACTTGTTGTAAATATGTTAAAACTGCAAAGAAACAGCACAGCTACTGCACCTTAGGCCTGTTCAATCAGCCAAAAAAAAAGTGCTGCACGATTAAGCAGTTGGCTGTTGTATTTTCATTATGAGAAGTTAACATGGGTTTGGTTATGAAAAGTTATTTTTTTTTTAGGGCCAGTGATGAGAAGGTACAACACTAAGTCACTCTGAGGACTGGTGTGAATAAAGGTTTTTTATAGATGGGAACTACACTTGCGGCACAACAGTTCTGCTGTGGTTTGTCATCAAGTGAGTCTATACAAATGTCACACTAACTGTTCTCATGCCTTTAGAAGAGACATACCAAGTGAATAGGAACTTTATTGTACAGAAGCACACCACATTGCGACGGGCCCATGGAGGCCAACAATGTTAGTGCTTCTACAACATGTGAGCAATGATAACCAAATGTTATTTGAAAAAAAAAATACTCACATTTACGTTTTCAGACACAATGAAGATTTTATTATTCACTGCTGTAGTAAAAGAGCATAGCCTTGAAAGTAATGTTACATCTGGCTTTACTAGCCAGGAGGTATAGCCAGTGAAGGAGCCAGTATCACCTGTGAGAAAGTGGATGATGTCGATCTGCATGTGTTGATGTCTCACAGGCCTCATGGTTTTCACCTCTACCATGCTCAGACCACACAGCGCTGTCTCTTCCTGTCATACCAGTGACGAGAACCTCACTCACACCTCCACTGCAGCAGCCCTCCGTCTTACTCTCATTGCAAAACAATCTAAGCATTCATCAGCAAAAAGTAGTATACTTGAAGCTGATTTCATTAAGTATGCTTGAGTATAAGTATAGCAAGAATACTATGGACCATGTACTTGTAGCATACTAGACAGTATACTAATTTAATACTTCTTCGGACTAAATTGGAACATTTTAAGTTTATAGACGTATACTTTAAGTATACTTTATGAGGTCATTTTAAGTTAAAGGAAGTACACTTTCAAGTATACAACAAGTACACTCATCTATATACTACTAATGTACTAAATATATACTTCAAGTCCACATTTCAGTTTATTAACATGTAAGTTTATAACAGGAATAATACCTTAAAACAAGTGTGTGTAGTGAAAGACATTTTTACTGTGCTAAAATAAGTGTAATCACAGGCCAATGAATTGAATTTATTCTGCAGTCAAATCAAAACATACTAAGTATTATTCTTTATAATTTAACAAGCTCTAATCAGGCATTTGCCATTTTTCACCATACATGTTAACAACTCAACAGACAGGAAGTCTCTCTAGGAAATCACCCCTTCACTCACGGTGCCAACATTTTTATCATCTTTGTTAACTCGACACAATTTAACCACAGAACAAGGACGTGATTTAACCCATAACCATCTTACACATCATCTTATTCACAACCACATTCACGAACCATAATTACACCAACAACAGAATACCCAAGAGCCTTTGCGCCACAGTCCACAAGGAGCATTACAGTATACTAAAGTACAAGTATAAGCTTTAGTATTAAAGTATAAGTGTAAGTCTAAGTATTAATGTACTTAGTCTTAGACTATTCTTTATATCTTTAAGTATAAACCAAGTAGACTTCAATATACTTTTCTTAAGTATATAAAAATATAGTATATAAAAAGTACACTTCAAGTATACTGTCTGTGTTTTAGTATAAAATAAGTAAACTTGTAGTACACTTGAATAAACTACTTTTTGCTAAGGGCCATTAGACACCAAATTGCATCTGTTCTCAGATCAAGATCTAAGACACACAGCGTAAGCAAAAAAAAAAACCTTTTTACAGTGATACTTAGGCCATCTGACTACTGCTCAAGCAAAACCGTGGCATCGTGTGTTGAACGTGATGAAGCGACAATTCCACCCTGAGCTGCTGTTCTAGTTGTTTCCTGAGTCTTTCTGGTGGCAGCGTACACAACATTTGACTCCAGCTGTTGCTCTGCTGGAGGCCTTCTGCTGGTTTTTGCTTTCGGATGGAAACTGAGCGCCGCGTAGGTCAGGTCATTAGAGGTGAGGTTCTGTGAATAAAAATAACTTGTGGTCATTCATGTCACATGGTCGAGTTTGGCAGCAAAAAAAATCGGATGATTGACTTCGATCGATCTAAATTCATGGTTAAAATGTGATTACCTCGCTGTGTTGTGGATTCAGCCCCTCTTTATGAACTAAATGACAGAAACACAACACCTGGTCAGTAAACTGTTCAAGTAATGCTGTTGATACCTTTTGTAAATTAAATCATAATAAATACCTGTATGATGTTTCCTGATTTGGACAGCCAGACTAATGACGACTATAACGAGGACGATTATGACAGCACCCAGGACCACGCTCATCAGATTTTCTATTCCATCAACCATTTCTACAAGAGAGATGATTAAATGAAACTTTTTAGAGATATTCTATCTCTTGTGGGTAGACATTTCTGCTTCTTTCAAAAGACAGACAAGACTTACCTTGAACCTTTAAATATGTTGCACTGACAATAGCTGAGTTTGTGTAAAATCCACAGAAGTACAGTCCAGAGTCTGATAATTCAACTTCTTTGATCCTCAGAAAGAGAGTAGTGGTGTTTGATGACATGTTAAATTTGCCATTTTGAAATCCATCACAGAATGAAGTATTTCCATCAGAGGTCAACATATAGGAAATGCAGCTGTTGTTGGAGCTGTTACTTAATTTGAACCAGTATATGTGGGTGGGAAATCTGGTAAAGTTGGAGCAGAGCAGTGTGACTTCTTCACCAGGCTGAGACTCCACAGTGTGAAAGTCAGCGACCGAGATGGAGATCCAGCCTGAAACGAGTGACAAACCAAACGATAAACAACAGCAATCAATAGTCTTGAAATTTAAACTTTGGCGGATTATTGAAGCAAAATTAGCAATTGTCGTATTGAGAAAAATGGTGTACTTACTGAAGGCAGAGAGCAAAGCTGTCATCAAAGTGAGGTTCATCATTGTGCGCACAGGCTGACTGCTCCACTGCAATGGTTTTGTCTGAACTGTGCTCCACAAACACATTACAGGACGCGAAGGGGCGGTTCTCTGTTTTATCCAGCCGCTCAGCCTCAAAAAAGAAATGCTCTTGTAAAAAGTTACAAGTTGACGCCTGCATGGGAAAAAATAAGTAAAGATCATGTTTAATAACGCTCATAATAATAATACACAAAAATGAAATTAAAAAAATCTATTTTAAAGTCTCGGGGGCGGCATATCATCAGAGTAACTGACAGCTGCTGGTCCTTGTTTGCTATCCTTGGCTGTAACTAGTTACTGTCAGCGAATAAGCTCATGACCCAGTACACCATGGAGCCAGTGGCCCTTGAGGTTGCATGGATTGAGGCCTTGGATCATGGGGGCTCAGCTCAACTGGGTTTAGTGGAGTAAACATTTTTGAACACAGCCTTCGAGATGGACTGAGATCAGTTTTGAGGACAGGGGAGAGGCGAGTTACGATGGCTAGTGCTATGACTGTGGCTACGAGGATGTGAAAACACGACGGGCTGTTTGAGGAGTAGTACTGAGCACCGAAGGAGCGAGGGACTGAGATCGGCATTGGACGAAAAAGTCATGTAGAGCCTGAATATTTTCACCTCTTACTCAGTGAATTGAGAACTTATGTCAACAAAACCAGCAGTGATTGTTGGAAAGACAAACCAAGACTTTTTTAAAAGAGAGAAACTTGAATCAATTCTGGAAATGGAAATATAATATTCATAATTATGTTTTCATTTGTGTATTATCACCTGGAACTATGAATCAGTGTTTTGTTACCTTGATATGCAACTTTTTTTTTTTCTACAGAGGGAGCGGGTCCTCTTTCATGCAGTCCGCCATGTTGCTCTGCCAGAGTTCTACAGTAGCCCAGAATGGACAAACCAAACATTGGTCACAGAGAGTTCCTTTTGGGTTTTTAAGCAGCCACTGCTGGGAGAGGTTAGACAGTGGTTATTCAGTTGGCTGTCAACTGCAACCTCACTACCGGGTGCCTCTAAATCCTACACACTGTACTGTCAAACTACAAAACGGTAGAGATTCTCTGCCGGTGAAGATGCTTTTTTCCACATCAGGACACGTCAGAGTGCCGCATCATGCTCATAAAATCACCTTCACTTACCACAGAAAAAAAATCAGAAGCTGCGGTTCTATTCTGAGGCATTTTGCAGAAATATTTTGCAACGTATTTAACCAGTGGTGAGTCGGCTGTCATGTGTGAGAGTAAAGTAGCACCACGCACTATTGTGACCTACTATATTATATATATACCTCAATGAAGAGCTGTGACTAAACCAGAAGTAACTATATATATATATATATATACAACAGTTATACTATGGGTTACCGACCAAACACCCTATCCTTTATTACTGTTGTAATATAGAGCTATGTAACACTTATTTAAAAAAAGAAAACAACGCATACAGCAACTTTAAGAGACACCTGATTTATGTGCTGAATTACAATCTGCTCATAACATGACCTCAGGAAAATACTCATTTCCAAACAAAGTTATTAGTTCGCTGATGTGATATGTTCTCACGCTCAGACAAATCTCTAAAAACACATCAAAGCTAGTAAATCCAACAGGGAGCCATACTCATACATAAACTATAATGTACACCTGATAGAAGTTGGTTAAATGTAGCATTGATATCAGTTGAAATCTTACCTGCCCAATGAGAGCTCTTGATTAATGTTTGTAAGGCAGTGGAGATGGATCATCTGCCGTGGGTTTTTGCTGTGAGCAGAGTTCATGCTTTGATATGTGAAACGTGCATGTGACACTTTTGCAACAGCGAACTTTTTCACGAGAAAGTGTGAGACTGTGCGGGCGCTCAGTCTTTCAAGTGTGACCCGTGAGGAGGGGAGCAGCGGCAGCACCAGCCAACGTGCTGTGAGATCAACACACAAAGCATACCATCGCCTTATAAAATATTCTGTGGGAACATGAAGGCCTTCAAGGTGTGAGGTGAAGGTCGCGAGAGCTGAAGGCCGATCATTAATGATCGAGATGCAGACGGAGCTGTTTGTCACCGCAGAATGGTGTGCAATGTGGCAAATTCTGCTGTATTTGCTCATGTTACTCTACACAATCACGTTGACATACACAATATCACAGTGTTTTTCAAATGAAGCTGAGGATTTTGTCTTCATGACACAAGAAAGTCAGCCAGTAGTCTCTGCTTTGTTTCAGACTTTATTCTCACAGAGCTGGGAGTCACGGTTTTTCACCTCAGTCAGGCCCAGACCACACCGTGCTGTCTCTTCCTGTCAAACAAGGGAGGTGAAACTCATTCACACCTTCCACTCCCGCGCATATCCTTTTGTCGAAACGACGTGACACACTTTTGGCCGAGAGAGACAGCGGGGGGAGACGGGGGGCGCAGACAGCAAAACAAAAACAGACTTTGTTGACAATAAGAAGTCCGGTGCCAGCATGAGATGCAGTTAAAATATGATTCCTGAGTCTATGCGCAGGCAGAATAAACAACATGAGTCTCCACTGCTCTCTCTGATGCAGGCCTCCTCCTTATCATTGTTGGTGAATACAAAGTCAGGGCGGCGTCCTTCAGCTCATCAGAGTCCAGATTCTGTGAATAAAATATTCATGTCAAACACGGCTTGGTGTTTAAAATCATTATTTATAATAAAGTTGAACCAGACAGCACTTTACTCAGTCTAATTCATTACCTCACTGCGTTGTGGATCCTTTGCGTCTTTTTGAGCTACATGACAGAAACAGAACATCTCGTCAGTTAGTTGTTCAAAAATGTAGTGCCTTTTGGAAAGGTTTTCATTTTCAAATTAAAAACTAAGAAGTACCTGTATGGAGTTTGCTGATTCTGACCACCAGACCAGTGACAGCTACAGCGAGGACGATAATGACAGCACCCAGGATCACACTCATCGGCTTTGCTATTCCATCAAACGTTTCTACAAGAGAGATGACTGAATGAAACATTTTAGAAATATTTCATCTCTTGTGGGTAGACATATCAGTTTTTCAAAAGACAGACAAGACTTACCTTGAACCTTAAGGTATGTTGTGCTGACAATAGCTGAGTTTCTATTTGAGTAAAGTCCACAGAAGTACAGTCCAGAGTCAGATAATTCCAATTGTTTGATCCTCAGAAAGAGAGTAGTGGTGTTTGATGACATGTTAAATTTGCCATTTTGAAATCCATCACAGAATGAAGTATTTCCATCAGAGCTCATCATAGAGGAAATGCAGCTGTTGTTGGAGCTGTTACTTAATTTGAACCAGTATATGTGGAAGGGAAATCTGGTAAAGTTGGAGCAGAACAGTGTGACTTCTTCACCAGGCTGAGACTCCACAGTGTGAAACTCAGCGGCCGAGACGGAGATCCAGCCTGATGCAAACAGCGTGACATTTATCCATAAAGTGGTGATTTAACAGCAGCCAATTCCGATCGTCCCGATGCTATATCGACAAGAGGTTAAAAGCTGTTTTGAAAATTGTCAGTAGATATACTTACAGAATAAAGCTGTTGCCAAGATGAGGCTCATCATGACGAGCGCAGTAGGGCTTCAGCTCTGAACTGTGCTCCACTGAGAGTGGTCTCGATGTATATAGGTGGGTGTGTCTGTGGCTGCTTGAACTGAATGTTTCCAGAAAAATGGACGTCACAGCCACAAGGAGAGTGACAATACGATAAGATAAAAATAATAAATAATCCTTTGTGGATTCATAAGAGGGGGGATTTGGATGTTTTGGTAGCACAAAGGCTTAAATAAGGACAGATAAATACAGAAAATTGAAAAATTATAGAATTTAGAATATAATTCAGAATAAGCATGCATTATCAGTCACAGACATAACAAGAACAGCACAAAACGTACAATGTAGGTGTACATATACAGGCGTTTAGGCCATTGATGTATGCAATAGTAAAGACATAGACATTACATTAACACATTTTATTTCTGTGTTTTATTTAAACTAGAGATTATGATACAAAGGTGTATTGTGTATTGTGCAAGCCAGGACTCCCCTCATATAATAATAGTGATAATAGTCACTGCCTGCAGATGGCAAACTTCCCTTCAAAATCAGCATTACCGCATCTTGTCATGCACGGATGGTGGTTTTAGAGGTGATGATTGTTGTGTCTTCTCAGAAGTTCAACTCTTTTCATCTGTTTTTCCTCTCTCTCTTTGTGAGAACATTGCAGTGTTTCCCCCCCCCCCGCCACCGCATCCGAGCGCTACACATAGCAGTTGTATTGTTCTCAGCCAAATGGGTCCTAATAGCTTTGTTGGGATGTGTGCTACAGCATGGGAAGTCTGAGAGCAACACATCAATCAAATGGGACATCAAAACAAACTATATTAACAGTTTTTTTTTCATTTTTTTTCAAACCGAGAAGGAGTATGAGTACGAACATTTTCATTTGTGTAATTGTCGATACTGAATACCGATATTACCAGATGCACTAAATTGGAAGACAGGATTTATTTTCTTCTCTGCTTGTTACAACAAATAATAATAATTTGAATAATAATATCAAAATGTCTGATTTGTATTCTTGTTGAGTAATGTGAAAAATCGGTGAAAAATGTTCATATCGGTTGAAAGCAGCTTATCTGGCCATAATGATAATTACTGTGGCAAAGGAGGAAGTCAGGTGATGTGGCATAAAGAGCAAAAAACCAAAAATCCACATACTGTAGGGTGGAGAACGAGGTGGATGAATGGGTAAAGCAAACACAGCACTTTGACCCAGGAGACCACTGATGGTTTCCTGTGTTAAACTAAAATTCAGCGGTGAGCTATTTGACCTGAATCTAACCAGGCTCACCGCTCTGCCGTTGGTCTTTTTCCTGTGCGGTCCTTTTATTTTTTTGGTGGGCCCTTTCAAAAACATGAATTCATCTGTTAATTAAAGTCCATTAAAACTTGCACGTATTTTTTCGAATAAAACAATCTTGGTCTGTCTTTTAACAATCAAAGAAAAAATTAAAAAAAGTCCAAAATTCACAGATTCATTCGTGTCCATGAAGTCATAGTCCTAGTCATCACTCAAACTAACCTCCATCGCCTGAAGGCTGTGTCCGGTGCCAGATTGGTGTTCAGTCTCTCCTCAACATATTATCATTATACACACACCACATATACATGCTAGGGGGGACATTAGGCTGTGCGTTCCAGGGTTTCAGAAAGAAATGAAAGAAGAGATACAGGTCTGTAGTTTTGGATTTCAGATGAGTCTAGGGAAGGTTCCTTTGGAAGTTGCTTTACCGTAGCTATCTTGAAAGGAGCTGGAATAAGGCCTAAAGGGAGGGAGGATTTGATAAGGGTGGTGAGGAGTGGCAGGATTTCATGTGAGATGTTTTGGAGAAGGGTGGAGGGAATCGGGTCAAGAGAACAGGTGTTGGCACGGTTGGACGTTACTAGTGTGAGAACATCTTCGAGGAGAGAGGGCTGAAGCAGGTAAGCCCATCAGAGGTGGGGGCTGGGGGAGGTGCTTTCTGGATGGGCAAATGAGGAGCCGGTGTCCTTTACTTTCTTGGTAAAGTAGTTACTAAGGAGCAAGTAAGAAGTGAATCAGGAATGACTTTTATATCTCGCCGAATACAAACCAGGCTTGGCTTTATATCTCGCCGAATACAAACCAGGCTTGGCTTGAATAATTAATTCTTTAGTTGATCGCTGTTGCTCTTTTTTCCTGTGAACATCTAAAATAAGGCTATTAGAGATACACGCACTCTGTCGCTCCAGTGAGTGAGACGGGAGACCTGCACTGGAAATTAAGACAGAGCCCAGCCTGAGACGTTCAGGTACATGGTAACTTCTTTTTGCCATTCCCTTGCTCGTGTTTAAGTGATTATTACAAATATTTAAACCATGTAATCTGTCAGTCAAATAGCAATAATTTTCAAAGAAATTTACATGTGTATATTTCACACAAAGGTTGCTGTTGGAGTTCTACTTTGATGTTGTTAAATCAAATATACGGTGTTTGTATGTTCCATCCAGACCTAAATCATAGCACTTATGCGCTTAAGATGAATAGCAGTGATGCTGCTCAGATGAGGGCTTGAAAACTGTTTTCTGTTTTATCCTTTCTCTTTTTATCTTTTATCTTTTTATCGATGGTTATGTGTTGTGGCTTTTTTCTCGTGACGAGTATACTCATTGTAAGTCGCTTTGGACAAAGCGTCTTCTCAATGCCCTAAATGCAAATGCAAGCGCACTCACATTTGTGTGTACCTTAAGTGTTACCTTGTGTCTCTGGCAGTCAGTATTCACTGCTTCCTTTCAGCTTCTTTTATTAGAAAGCTTTGATCTAACAGGCCTCACCATTTTCACAGCAGTGGTGCTCAGACCACACTGGGCTGCCTCTTCCTGTCAAACAAGTGATGTGTGCCTCACTCATGTCTCCACTTTAACAGACCTTCACCAAAGTCTCACTATACGAGAACATAGCAGTCATTATTGTCAATCCGGATTCTTCCACTGTCAAACACTGATCATGTGTTTTTGCAAAATAGACACCGAGGGAAATAAAATGCTGAAGAACTGCAGTGGGAAGGCACTTGATCTTTAATTCAAATGCAAGTGTTTTGGCAAGAGTGGTTATTGCTTTCGCCAACATGGCATACAAAAGCCTCAGACAAATTAATTTCACACAGCATCAGTTCCAGATGCCCTCTGAGTCTATCTGGTGGAAGCATAGACAACATTTGGCTCCAGCTCTCTTCTTTTTGCTTTCGGTCGAATTGTCACTGCAGCGTAGTTCACGTCATCATCACAGCCCACATTCTGTGAAAAGAGTATTAACAGTCTTAATATGGTGACTTACAGGACCTTAATTCCCTAAAAAAAACACACCATCTGATGGAATTCAGTTACAAATGGTATGATAGTACTTAAAGAGGCTCTGTGTTCCCTTAGCAAAAAGTAGTTTATTCAAGTGTACTACAAGTTTACTTATTTTATACTAAAACACAGACAGTATACTTGAAGTGTACTTTTTATATACTATATTTGTATATACTTAAGAAAAGTATATTGAAGTATACTTGGTTTATACTTAAAAATATAAAGAATAGTCTGAGACTAAGTACATTAATACATAGACTTAGACTTATACTTTAATACTAAGGCTTATATTTGTACTTTAGTATACTGTAACGCTCCTTGTGGACTGTGGCGCAAAGACTCTTGGGTATTCTGTTGTTGGTGTAATTATGGTCCATGAATGTGGTTGTGAATAAGATGATGTGTAAGATGGTTATGGGTTAAATCACATCCTTGTTCTGTGGTTAAATTATGTCGAGATAACAAAGATGATTAAAAATGTTGGCACCGTGAGTGAAGGGGTGATTTCCTGGAGAGACTTCCTGTGTTATTAGCAGGTATAGTGATAAATGGTCAGTGTCTGACTAGAGCTTGCCAATTTACAAAGACTAATAGTTAGTATGTCTTGAATTAAGCACAGAATAAGGTCAACTTACTGACTTGTGTAGACATTTAGTTTAGCACAGTAAAAATGTCTTTCACTACACATGTGTTTTAATGTATTATTCCTGTTATAAACGTACATGTTCATAAACTAAAATGTGCTCTTGAAGTATATATTTAGTACACTAGTAGTGTATAGATGAGTGTTGTATACTTGAAAGTGTACTTCCTTTAACTTAAAATGACCTCATAAAGTATACTTAAAGTATACTTTTATAAACGTAAAATGTTCCAATTTAGTCCGAAGAAGTATTAAATTAGTATACTTTCTAGTATGCTACAAGTACATGGTCCATAGTATACTTGCTATACTTATTAAATGAACTTCAAGTATACTACTTTTTGCTAAGGGTTGTGCTTGAAGCTGGTCATTAATGTTGAAAACACCATTTCTAAACTAACGTCAGCTACTGTTGCTCTCTGTTAATGGATCAGAGAGGGGAACTGAGACGAGGCACTTGAGAACGTGCAGGAAGACACGTCCTTTGGAATGACAGAAAATCAACCCAAGTCCTTCACACATAAATCCAGCAGCTTAAACAAATCATCCACAGGCTTGTATAGGCAACCAAGAGAGACAGGGAGGGCCTCAATTTCACATTTTACATATATACAAATAAACTGATTTATAAGGGAGAAACGAATGTCAGCCGATATATTACAGTTCTGTCTGATTTTCAGTTTGGCTCAATCAAACGATATATAAAACTTAATACTAAAATTGGATTCACCTCTCGTTGCTTTGGATTCTGGTTTTCTTTAAGAGCTGTGTGACAAAAAGAAGACATCTGGTCAGTTTTCCAGCATATTGACAAAATGTAAAAGAATTTCCACTGGCAACAAGACATAGTAACTGAAAAAGTACCTGTCTGAAGTTTCCTGACTTTAACAACCAGGCCGATGATGACCAGTACGAGGACAACAGTCAGAGCACCAAGGATCACACTTGTCAGCATTGCTATTCCATAAGACTCTCCTACAAGAACGATCGTCAAGTTAGAATCTAATTTCGAGTCAAGTTAAAAATCGAGCCTTAACTTTTTCACCTACAAATATTCTATATTCTGCAAAATGAAAGAAATCTTTAGTAGAATCTCACTTTTACCTTTGCTGCCCTCGTCACCATGTGGCTCACTGCCACCTTTTAAAGAAAAAAAGTATGGATAAAAGTAGCCTTTTTGTTATGGCAGATTTACATCTTGATTAAATATAGCCAATGTTTTAATAGCCACTTTGTTTTTTGTGTTGTTATAAGACAATTATGGAAATACAGAATGAATATAAATGAACAACGAATGAAAAGAAAAGACTAGAATGACCTTACCTTTGACATTTAAATGTATGACACTGAAAGTTGGAATTCCATTAGTATAAAATCCACAGAAATACAGTCCAGCATCAGATTTAGCCACAAAACCAATTTTGAGAGAGACAATGTTGTTGCTGCTTCTCATTTCAAATTTCCCATTTTGAAATCCTTCGCAGTATTTAGCTTCATTGGAGTAGATCTTGACCGAGACACAGCTGACCTTGGTTCTGTTGACCAGTCTGAACCAGAATGTCACCGCATCATTGTTGTAGATGTTGTTGCACCGCAGTGTGACTTCTTCACCAAGCTGAGCCTCCACAGTCTGAGACTGAGAGACTGAGGCAGAGATCCAGCCTGAAACAAACAGCAGATAACAAACATGAAACATGAACATTTCATTTAAATAAATGTTTAAATAAGTAAACTGTAATATAATGGCAATACTCACTAAAGCTGCAGAGAGTCAAAGCTGCTGTCAAGGCGAAGTTCTTCATGACACGTGTGGCTGTAACTGTGCAATGTCCGCAACTGAACTGTGCTCCAGTGCTTTCAGGGCGCTTTCAACCGAAGAGGTGGGGTGTTTTTTAAGTTGCTTATCCTGTTCATCAAGCTGACCACAAACGTGCTGTCAGGAAGAAAAAGTGCTGATGCAGAATGCTCTTCAGATATTCTTCAGATGGTGTTATTTCATAAAATGCAATAGAGATTTTGCTACATACAAATGACACATGGGAACTTTTATGTAAGATTATCAAATCTAATCCCATCATCCGGTGTAAAAGATACACACAACTTTTGTCAGATCAGGCAATAAAAACGATCTCATCAGATCATCAGATGGTTCTGAGGTTGTCTGTATGTTTAAATCTTACATTTTTTAGTGAGTTGTTTTCATGTTTCCTTCCATTTCAGACAGTTATGTAGAAGCAATATTCCTTCACCACCTTGTGGTCATGACTGTATCATCACCAGTGAACCAAATGGAGGTGGTTCCACACAGGGAAACCTTTTTCTGTCCTAGTATAAGGTGGTACATGCTGGAGGTGGTATTTTTGTTTTTGCTGGGCCAACTTGAGCTAGTGAAATTAATTTCAGATTTTAACCAGATTTCTAAAAATGCAATGGTTTTACAGTCTTTTATAACAGTAGTTGATATTGTTTCCATTAACACAGTATGGCATGCTTTACTGTAAAGATGTTTCCGACACTTTTATACTGTACATACCATATTGACAGCAGAGGAGTGGTTTGCTCCCCTTGCAGCTTTAGCCACATCTTTCCAGCGTGAGGCCGACACATCTAAAAACAGAGCCATTAACCTGGCGGAGGACCTTCCCCCAGATACCCTCAGGATTTCCAGACCACATTTCATTGTACATTGTACAATGAAATTAAGATGTAACTCCTCATTAGTGCAAATTATAGATAAAAACATTAAAAAAAAACATTGATACTAGGATAAAATGCTCTTCAGTTGCGCAGCTGCTGACTTGAGCTCTGCTGCTACCCAGACCCACCCTACTTAGTTTTCTAGCACCGTGAACATTTTGAAGCGATGACTGGACACAATCCCATGACGAAGTGGTTCTGTCACAAGGGGAGCCTCAGTGCTGTTGTGTTTCTTCTGCCTGTATCAACCGCATTCCCATTTCAAGAGGCCCCTGCGCTTGTATAAAGTGCTGCATTCATTGCGGTTCTCCATGCATCCACCAGATGCCCCCAGACTATCCCACTCCTCAGAGTATACTGACTCCAATCTGTGTCTCATGTCACTTTGTCCTCTGCTTTCTAGCCTCCTGAATATGTACCTGCCTTCACCCTTTCCCTTTCCCATTCTGTAAACCCCCCAAATTCCTTGTCACTTCTGTCTGGACTTACTACGTTTGCCTCTACGGTTACATATAAACTTTTACAAGTAAAACCTCTGACGTGACCTGCTGACCCTGCACAAATGTGACTGACAATAGCCTGATGGTCTAAGATGTGACAGAGAGTACATCAAGGGGGTTTTCACTGTTCTATTTAATTTACTATGTCGTGCATGGCTTACCTTCATGATAATTAGAAACAACAACGTGATGCACACTCTTATCCTCTGGTGTCTCAGTGGGTCTGGTGCCTCATCCACTCACTTTCAAAAGGTAGGAGGAAGCTGAAACCTTTGAATGGTGTCAGTTGTGGTTGCAGCCTGGCTTAACTGGCTTCAAGCACCCCTTAAAGTAAGCATGCAAATAGAATGTAGGCTAATAAAGCTATCCAGGTAAAGATCCAGGATAAGTTGTATGTTTCACCAGGAAATATCCAGAGTAGGCCCTCTTCCTTGTCTTGTGCTGGGATCAGGAAGAGGATCAGACCCTCTTCCTTGTTTCTTGCTGAATGAATTTCAATTTAATACAGTCTGTTTTTAATTCAGAATCATAGCACATATTTTCATGTTACACTATCATAGTAAGAATATTCAGTTTTTACACTGATGTCCCGTATGACCTCTACATAGCTCTAGAGACTAGGTTTTTTCTCAGTCAGTATTCGCTGCTTAATTTCACACTCTTTTATTAGAAAGCTTTGATCTAACAGGCCTCAACATTTTCACCTCAGTTGTGCTCAGACCACACTGTGCTATCTCTTCCTGTCAAACAAGTGATGTTTCCTTCACTCACTCCTCCACTGTCAGAGACCTTAATCTATCTCTCACTATAAAACAACCTGGGCAGTCATCATCGTTCTTACTGGCTCCTCCATCAAAACATACCAGTGGCAGGAAGACACTTACAAATGGATTGACACATGATCTTTATTGCATAAGAAAAGAGTTTGGCTAGAATGGTAACTGCTGTCACCAACATGGCATACAAAATCTCAAAGCATTTTCATATAATAGAGCATCAGTTCCAGTTGCCTCCTGAGTCTATCTAGTTGAAGCATAGATAACATTTGGCTCCTGCTCTCTTCTTTTTGCTTTCGGTCGAATAGTCACAGCTGCGTAGTTCACATCATCATCATGGCCCACGTTCTGTGAAAACAGTATTAACAGTCTTAATATGGTGACTTAGAGGAACTTAATTCCCTCAAATATAACCCCTTCTAAATGAACTTTAGTTCCAAATGGTACGATGTTCTTAGTAAGACTCCCTTAAATTCATACTTTAAGGAGAACATTTGTTGTGCTGGAAGCTGATTGTTAATGTTACAAACACCATTTCTAAACTAACGTCAGCTACAGTTGGTCTTTGTTAATGGATCAGAGAGGGGAACTGAGACAAGGCACTTGAGAACGTGAATAAAGACTTATCCTTTGAACTGGCAGAAAATCGACCAAAGTACAAATACATAAGCTAATGTGGGCCGATACAATACAGTTCTGGCTGTTTTTCAGTTTGGCTCTATCAAACAATATACAGTAAACAATAGTATTGAAATTGTGTTCACCTCTCTTTGCTCTGGATTCTGGTCTTCCTTAACAGCTATGTAACACAAAGAAAGCATCTGGTCAGTTTTCCAGCATACTGACAAAAGTTAAAAGCATTTCCACCAGCAACAAGATGGAGACAGTAACTGAAAAAGTACCTGTCTGAAGTTTCCTGACTTTAACAACCAGACCGACGACGACCAGTACAAGGACAACAGTCAGAACACCCAGGATCACACTTGTCAGCATTGCTATTCCGTCAGACTCTCCTACAAGAAAGTTCAACATTACTAACTGAATCTAGCTCAACTATTTTACATAGAACTAATTAACAACTTGGACAATTAAAGAAATCTTTAGGAGAATCTTACTTTCACCCTCCCTGTCATCATCATGCGGCTCATCACTGCCTATTAATCAAATAAAGATAACATTCGTCTTGATTTTGTTTTGACATGTTTACATGAGAATGATTTGAAAAAAAGAATTTCTCACACAGGATGTTGTTTTCAGACAAAAAATACAATCATTGTACAATATAAGCAGAAAAGAGCGAACTGAACAGAGAGAACTGAAAGAGAAAAAGACAGTAATCTTACCATTAACTTTTAAACGTATGGGAGTCAAAATTGGAATGCCACCCATGAAATAGCCACAGTAATACAGTCCAGCGTCAGATGAATCCACTTTTTTGATGTTGAGAAAGAGAGTGTAGACGTTGGATTTCATTTCAAATTTCCCTTTTTCATATCCATCACAGACTGTCCCTTTGCCTCCATATGTAAAGGTAACAACAACACAGCTGATCTCGGTTCTGTTGACCAGTCTGGACCAGAATGTTTGAGTTTTATATGTGTTAATGTAGTTGCACTGCAGTGTGACTTCTTCACCAGGCTGAGCCTCCACGGTTTGATACTGAGAGACTGAGGCAGAGATCCAGCCTGAAACAAAAGCAGATAACAAAAAAAGGAACGTGAACATTTTCCTTTGGATAAATGTTTAAATAAGTGAACAGTAATTCATTCCCAATACTCACTAATGCTGCAGAGACTCAAAGCTGCTATCAAAGTGAAGTTCTTCATGGCGCGTGTTGCTGTTACTCTGCAATTACCGCAACTGAACTGTGCTCCAGTCAGGGTGCTCTTAATGCAAAGAGGTGGGGTGTGACTTAAGTTCCTTATCCTGTTCATCAAACTGACCACAAACCTGCTGTGAGGAAGAAAAGTATCGACACAGAATGTTAAGTTTTTCTTCTGATGGTGGTATTTTTATTATACAATGTAAGATTATATAAGAATGTCACATCTAATCCCATCATCCAATATTAACAATACAAACAACTTTTGTTTGACCAAAGCAATAACAATGATCTTGATGATCAGATGGTTCTGAGGTTGTCCTTATGTTTCCTTCCATTTCAGATAGTTGTGTAGAGGCAATTTTCATCTACACTCTTATGTTCATGATTGTACCGTCCCCAGTGAACCAAATGGAGTGTTCTGCACAGGAAAACCTGTTTTGTCTTATAAGGTGGTGCATGCTGGAGGTGGTATTGGAGCGGTTTTTGCCAGGCTGAGGTACAATAGTGATTTGAATTTCAGATTAACGATATTTTTAAGAAGTAGCGGTTATAGTAGCAGCTGGTATTGATTATTTCCACTAACACAGTATGGCATGCTTTTCTGTAAAGATCCATGTTTCCAACACTTTTATACTTACCATAACTTTCCAACTTCCTTATTTTTGTGATGCTTTGCTGCTGTTACCATTCTCCATCTGTACCCCAGGTCCTCTCAGCTTTTCCTACCAACTGCCAGTAGACATTCTCCTCTGCATCTTCCAATTTCTGCTCCCAGTCTGTAGCCTCTGTATTGTCAGCCACAGGCCTGTCTCTCATTTAGCTAGCCTCAGTATTATCACCTCTCGCCTTCCTCTCATTTGGCTCGCCACTGGTCCACTACCCTCAGTTCCCTACCACACTGCCTGTCTCCCCGTGTGCAGGTTCTTGAAGAAACTTCTGCTGTTTGGTTTTCTCAGCTACCCTCCAGATCAGTCCCGTTCTTGTCACAGGCATACGGAATACCCTCCAGAGAATCTCCACCCATCTGCCCTGTCTATTGGTTGTAGTCCACCTCAGACCACTTCCTCGAGCCTTGTTCTCCTGCTTTCCAGTTGCACAGCTTCCCATCTGAGGTCTCCTGCTTCTACACCTTTCAGAATCAAGGCCAGCCCTACTTAACTTTCTGGCATCCTGAACAGCTTGAAGCGATGTCCGGATCTAATCCATTGATGAGGTGGTTCTGTCACAACGGCTGCCTCAGTCCTGCTTTGCTTATTGCGCCTCTCTTCCCAGAGGCTCCTGGATTTCTATAAAGGTTTGTACTTATTGCTGTTCTCCATGCGTTCACCAGACTTTTGCACTCCTCCTAGTATCCTGACTCTCACATCCATTAATATCCACCAATCTGAGTCTAGTGTTACATGGTCCTCTGCTTTCTATCTTGAACATGAACCTGCCTGCACCCTTTTCCCTTTCCCATTCCTGTTAACCTAACAGATTCCTTGTCACATCTGTCAGCTTTTAAAAGTAAAACCACTGACATGACCGGCTTGCCAGGTTGTCTGTATTTGCGTCCTTCCAATTGTTGCTTCGTACTTCGTGCTTCGTAATTGTTGCTCCTTGACTCATGCACGAATGTGTCCAGCCAAAGCCTTGTTCCCAGTACTATAAGAGCACGCCTCACTAGGCTCTGTGAGAGAGAGAGTGGACAAGGGAGAAATCTTCTACTCTACTCTCCATGCTCCTTATTGTTTTGTTTCCACATTGATACGCTGGTTTTTGAGTTGGTTTCGATAAATTACGATTTCCTTGCTTTAACTTCTTAGTGTCCTCTCCTATTATTTGTCATGGCTTTGAGCCGGTTGTGACAAATTGGGGGCTCGTTGAAGTTTTGGTTAGATGTTTTGTTTGTGAATATTTAATCACCTAGTGATCGAAAGGTCACTGGTTCAAATCCCGGCTCAGGGCTGAGTTGCATGTCAAAGTGTCTTTGAGCAAGATACTGAACCCCACATTGCTCATCAGTGAGGGCCCTGCGATGAGCTGGCGACTTGTCCAGGGAGTACCCTGCCCTCGCCCTAAGACAAGGCTGGGATTGGCTCCAGCAGTAACACCCCGTGACCCCATGGAAAGGGATAAGCGGTTACGGACAATGACATGACAATACTTAATCACATGCTCTCTTTTGTGTCGTGGGCCTCCAGGTGCGCTTGATTGCAGGGGTTTCTCAGGCAGTTTTGCAGGGCTTGAGAGGTACCACATGGACGAGTGAGCTGGGTCTTTGTCTCTTTCTACATGCAGAAGAGCAGGATGTGAGTTTGATTCGAAGAGCCGTTTGTCCAAACGGGGGTGAGTATTGACATGCTGGTGTGTAATTTTGTTGGAGCTAAAGCTGATTTCCCCTGGTAGGCATTGTTTCTTTTGAGCTTTGCTGAATTTGTTGTTTGTTGTAGTGTTGGGGTGAACGCGGTTAAAGACTCTGTCTCGGGAGCATGTCCATGGCTGTTTGGGGGTTGCCAGATTCTGGTCGATTCTTCATGCCAGTGGTCTTAAGTGCATAAATACCTGCTGCAACTAATCACATGAAGACTAGGGGTGAGTTACTTTAGTTTTGGTTAGGCAGATAGAGGGGACACTCCTGTTTGCCTTTTGTTACAGCCAGTGTGTTGCTTGTTCTCCTTTTGGGCTGGGTTGGTAAAATGGCTCAAGTTGAAGTTATTTTTGAGACTCCATCGGTGGGGTTTTGGGATGGCCGCATGAAAGAGCATTTCTTAAAAATTGCAGACGATTACCGGGTTGAAATTAGTGACAAAAGACGGTGTTCGCTCCTCTTATTTACATTTTGATCTTCTTGATAACCTGCGTCTTGTGCCGAAGTTCAATGATGGGGATCCTGAGCCATTTTTTTTCCTTTGTTTGAAAAGGTGGTTGATGCTAGGGGCTGGCCTGATGTTGATTGCATAGCCATGTTGCAGTGTGTGTGTGTGTGTGTGTGTGTGTGTGTGTGTGTTAACTGGGAAGGCACAGGAGGCATACTCGGCTTTGTCTGCGACAAACAGCTTGTGTTATAATTCAGTAAAAGCTGCTGTTCTTAAAGCCAATGAGATGGTTCCTGAGGCTTATCGCAAGCGATTCCAGAAGGGTTGAAAGGAGGATAAACAGTCCTACCTCAAGTTTTCAAAGTCCAGTCAAGCCTGAGGTGGGGGCAAGTTTGACCGGTTGGCATGACATGGAAAAGGTATGTCCCTTTCACTGTCATAAAAAAGGGCATGTGAAAGCAGACTGCTATGCTCTACAGAAAAGAAACAAGCAAGTGAAAGGAGTCCATCTCATTCTTGGGAATGGGCTAGCTGGTGGACGTGTGGGGCCTAATGTTCCTCCACTTCTGGTGGTTAATCCAGTCTGTGCTGCTAGTGATGGACCAGATGAGTGTGAGCGCACATTTCCAGACGTGTCTCCGGCATGTGTAGTGACGCACGCTGGCGCTCGTGCTGGTGGTGATCATGACAAAATAAATGTAATGAAGGCACCATGTATGAACTTGCCTGACTTGCCATTGTCTGTTTCGTGTGCAGAGTTGGTGGCAGAACAGCAGTCATATCCTGCACTGTGGCAGAAGTGAAGGACAGGGAACATGGCTATTTCCTGGACAATGGTGTGCTGGTGAGGAAATGGGTGCCTTGTAATGAGGTTGGTGTGGGTCATCCACTGTTTCAGGTTGTGGTACCGGCCAAGTTCCGTAAATTAGTTCTGTAGGCATACCATGACCAATCAGGGCACCAGGGAGTCAGGAGGACATATGACCACATTCTACGGTACTTCTTTTGGCCTCGGCTAAAGAAGGATGTGTCGGAGTACATCAAGTCTTCCCACACATGTCAAGTAACTGGCAAACCAAACCAGGTTATCAAGCCTCCCCCATTGCACCCAATACCTGCCAGTGGTAAGCCTTTTGAGCACGTTGAATGTGTTGGTCCTCTGCCTCCTCCAAGATCTGGAGCCAAGTATCTGCTTATTGTCATGTGTCAAGCCACCAGGTATCCAGCTGCATATCCCCTGTGGTCAATCAAGACCAGGTTGGTGGTTAAAGCACTTTCACACTTTATGTCCATCTTTGGCATCCCCATCACTCACAGTGAGGTAAAACTTTTCATCCCATTTGTTTACTCAAGTGTTAAAACAACTTCGAGTGAAACACTCTGTCATCAGCTTATCACGCACAAAGCCAGGGGGCGCTGTAGCATTTCCATCAGGCACTGAAGTCACTGCTGCATGCCTTTTGCACTGAGTTGGGCAAGGATTGGGAGGAAGGCTTGCGGCGGTTGATGGTGGCAGCCAGGGAGGTAAACCCAGGAGAGTACAGGGTTTAGTCCTATTTGACTTAGTATTTGCACATTCTGTTGGTGATCCTTTGGCAGTGTTAACAGAAAATTTTAAGAATAGTGATCCTCCACAAAACCTGACTGACTATGTGAACGTTTTTAGGCTCAAGCTGTATGTTTCAGGGGAACTGGCAAGAGAGAAACTGGCTAAAGCTCGAGGGAAGATGAAGAATATTTATGATCCACAAGCTGAGTGGTGCCAATTCAGTCCTGGCAATCAAGTGCTGGCACAGCTGCCGATTGTTGGTTTACCCTTTCGGGCCAGGTTCACAGGTCCTCACACAGTGCTGAAGCAGATCTCAGAGGAGAAATATTTGATCGCCTCTCCAGAGCGAAGGAAGAAGTCACAGCTTTGCCATGTTAATTTGTTGACGCCGTACTACTCATGTGTCATTGAGCCAAGTGTGGTAAAGGCTCATCTTTAGGAACAAGACAAAGTGGTGGGGCAAAACCGATCAAGCAGCATTTTTTTTGGTGTATCTGCTGATAAACATAAGTATGTAGATGCAGAAATTAAGTACATGCTTGAAAACAATATTGCTGACCCATCATCTTCTAGCTGGATTTCCTCATGTCTGCTTGTCCCGAAGCCTGATAACACCCCCAGGTTTTGCGCTGATTTTTGGAAGGTCAACAGTGTCACTAAGCCGGAGGCATTTCCACTTCCAAGGATGGATGATTGCATCAATGAGGTTGGGACTGCGAAGTTTGTGAGTTGCTCTGACCTTCTGAAAAGCTATTGGCAGGTGCCATTGTCAAACAGAGCGCAGGAAATTTCTGCATTTGGCACTCCATCTCACCTGTATTCATATAAGGTGATGCCTTTTGGCCAGCAGAATGCTCCAGCTACATTCCAGCGTTTAATGAATACGGTAATACACGGTTGGTGATTTGGACAGTTGTGCTGTCTATTTAGATGATGTGGTTGTTTACAGTGACAGCAGGAACAGTCATGTCCTGCACATTGGCCATTTATTTGAACGTTTGGCTGCAGCCCGCCTGACAGTTAATTCAGCAAAATGCTAATTTGCTCATGCAACCGTAACATACCTCGGCCATGTTGTGGGACAGGGCCAGGTCAGGCCAGTGCAGGCAAAGGTGTTGGCTGCTGAGTTTCAGTTTCCCACGCCAAGAACGAAAAAGGAGCTAATGTAATTCTTAGGAATGGTAGGATATTACTGCAGGTTCTAGAAGAACTTTTCTTCTGTGGCTGCCCCCCCTTACTGATTTGTTTAAGACCAGTGTCAAATATTTGTGGCCTCCTGTGGTCTCAGCAGGCTTTCCAGAATGTTAAGGCTTCTGTGTAGTGCTCCGGTGTTAGTCCGCCCCCAGGGTGGACAAGCCATTCAAACTGCAGGTGGATGCCAGCCATGTCGGGGCAGGTGCAGTAGTGATGCAGTCTGATGGTCAGGGGATGGATAGGCCTGTAAGTTTCTTCTCTACGAAATTTAACAAGCGCCAACTAAACTATTTTGTCATTGAAAAGGAGACGTTGGATTTAGTCTGGGCCTTAAGTAACTTCAGAGTGTATGTTGGCTCTGGAATGCCAGTTGTTTATTTTACTTATGTTACTTCTGTTTTTCTGCTCTCAAAATCGCCATGAAGAAGGAAGGAAGCCTAAACACACACACTAATGAGATGCTGTTATCAGCATTAGGGCCTAAACAATATTAGTTGTGTTTGAGACTGACTCAGTTAAGCCTTTACAAATTCCATTTGAAACATACAAAGCACAGGATTTAAAACCTTTTTTCAAAGACTTCTACTGAAGCACTTAATCATCAAAATCTATCAGAAATATCTTCAGGTTTTAAGGCAACACACTAAAGTGTCAGTGTGAAAGTTGTGCAGCTTTTGTCGCCTGTGGTTTCAATACTGAGAAGTGAAGGCCAGTCTGACTGTCTTTGACCACAGTGGAAAATAACAGGGGGAGGGGGCACAAAACTTGTTGCACACGTGCACTTGTTGCTCATGTGCACACACACAGCCAGAGCTGAAGTTAAGCCCTTGAAAGGAAAAAAAAAAAAAAAAAAAAAAAGATGTATAATGTATACACTCACTCTGTCAACATACAATAAGGATGACTTAAGAATGAAAATAAAATGAGTGTTTCCACTCAAATAATTAAAAATACAGGCTTATGGAAACATTTTCAACATTTTAATTTGAATAAATTTACATCACCCCACCCACCTCCCAGCAGCCTCCCCTATATGGATATTCAACAATCATCAGTGTCTTTACAGTTCCCTCCTCCATCAAACGTCAAGTGGGTGTTCCTTTAATTAAATGATAAGGAGAGAGAGAGAACGAGAGAGAGGAAGAAGCATGTGAGAATCAAAAACCAAAGACTGTCGAAGAAATGTTAAATTCACCTTAATGTTGAATTTTTTTTCACAAATGAAATTTAAGACAAAGGGATCTTAACCTCACTCCTGCAATCTTACTCTTGTTATACTGGATATTTGATGCAGAAAAAATACTGTTGCTGTTATGTGAGTGATTATTTGCCCTAAACAGCCAGAGCGCTGTACATTAGCTGTAAATAAGTGGGCAGTGGCAAGGGTGTGTGTTCCCGTGTGTTTTCACTGAGACCCTTCCTTGAACTCAGCACTCACTGAGGACTCTGGTTCTCTCTCTTCTTTCCCTCCTCTGGTCACTGTACTGTTAGGTTAGTTCCTCCTCCAGCTCCATTCAGCAGACAACATGGAGGATAGCTGCTACAGTCAGGTTGATAAACAGCAGAAAAAGGATAAATCCATACTTCATTCCTCAAAGTTTTTGCTGTCAGTAAACAGCTCTGGATCAGAGGAGAATCTGGTGTCTGATGTTGCTTTGAATGTAAGGTACCTAAATAAGTGTGTGTAAAGCAGAGATTGAAATAGTGTTCATAAGCAGTGCTGTCTCGTTGTCTTTGAGAACAGCAGGTTGTGTGATGTTTGTGGCTGAAGTCTTCCTGTGGTGGGGACTTTATTTTTACTCACACAGACAATGATCGTCACCACAGAGAATCGGCTTATTCCATTGCTCTTATGTCCATTCAGTACAAATAAACAGACTGACATTCTTTATTCAACACAATATAGGTCACTTTAAGTGTTTACTTTTATACTTTGCTGCAAAGCTTTGACCTGTGAGGCCTCCTTACTTACTCACACCACACTGTGCTGTCTCTTCTTGTAAAGTCATGTGTCTCACTCCTCCCTCCATTTGACTCTCCCAATGAGTAGGTGTGACAGTCGTGAGTGTCCTTTGTGTGACATAGACTTTGGCCAATAAAGTAACAGAAGCAACCATTATCAAAGCATGCAGATTAATATGTCTCCACTTGTGCATGGTCAAGGCAGCTTGCTTGAGCATGCGCCTGAATGGGTGAAGATGGAATCTTGCACGGATGGTGATATTTGTGCATGCTCAGATGTTAAACTCTTTCTCCTGTTTTATCCCTCTCTCTGTGAGAACACTCACACATTGCAGCACTGCTAGGATATTAGGATGTATGTCCACAGCATGGGAAGTCTGTCAGCAACACATCCATCAAATGTGGCATCAACTGTTGTATTTTTCGTTGTCGGGTTTTTAGACCACACTCTGCTAGAAACGCCCTCAGAGAAAATAGAACTGATGTCTTCCTGTGGTTGAGACAGCTCTTTCGGCTGATACTGTACATACACGACTGTGGTGTGGCCTACACATAGTATTGCTATTCAAAGGAAAGATTCTGTGGTTTTATTATAGAAAATTCTTGTTCAGTAAGGATGTGAAGTGTGACGGGGTCTGTGCTCATCAGGAAAATGATCAGATCGGTCGCAAGCAGCTTATGTGGCCATAGTGATTATTACTGTAGCAAAGAAGGAAGTCAGTTGACGTGGTATTAAGAGCCAACTGTATACTGTATACAGAAGGGTGGAGAACGAGGTGGATGAATGGGTAACACAAACACAGGACTCTGACCCAGGAGACCACTGATGCTGTCCTCATATACAAAATCAACTTTGAGTTATTTGACCTAAAACTAGATAATTTCAGCCTAAACTGTGTGAAGATGTGTTTTCCATCAGACATACTTGTTGGATGGTCCCCCCGACGACTTTCTGACATCAGATGAAGGGGATCTGTGTCCAACTTTTTCTCTCTCTCTCTTAAACCACATCTGACATTCACACTCAGTTCAAGACTTGATGGTTCAACTTTTTGTGGGTGAGAGAGGAGCCTGAGTTTGAATCTCTCTCTCTTTTTTTCTTTGTTCACACATCTATTTCTGTCAATTGTGCGAACAACTGCTGCAACACTATGAATGTCTTGTGCGAGAGCCTGCCTGAAAATGCGCTCTAATAGCCATTTTGAAGCAACATGGCAGTTCCCCTCATGTTAACAGCCGGCAACCGTGAAGCTGTTGGAAAGCACTTCAGATGATTGTAGTAACTAACATCCTTGTATTTTTAAGTCGTTTTCACTGAGTCGAAGTGTGAAGTGTTTTTTTTTTTTTACTTATACACTGAGATTATCGAGTACATATCACTGTGATTATGATTGTAAAGTGTCATTCTGACTAGACGAATTTTGACAAAGTTTGACAGATGGGTGCGAGTCTGCCAGAAGTGTGAAGATACAGATGTGATCCCTGATCCAGACTATCAACAGAGTGCAAGGTCCAACAGAAGGCATGTGGGTGTCATAAATATTCACAACCACAACAAGCAGTCTTTTAAAAATAGATTTTATTTTCCAGTTCAAGCATGTCACAGTTGTCTCCACATCGATGTTTTTCAAAAACAGTATATGCTTTGTTTTAGACCTCATTCCCACAATGCGTTGACCTAACACACCCCATGGTTTTTTGCCTCAGACCACACTGCGCTGCCCCTTCCTGTCAAACAAGTGAGGTGAACCTCACTCACTCCTCTGCTGCTGTAGCCCTCTAACAATGGTCCATCTGGACAGTCACAAGTTCAGAAAAAAACAGGAAGACATGATGGTAAAAGCACTTGAAGTCAGCTATTTAGTCATTTGGTTATTTGAAGATTTTGCAATAATAATATGTTAACTCCTCCCACCCAACAAAGAACACAACAGCAGATTAATATGATAAAAGCATCAGTTGAACTCTGAACCCCTCTGAATCTGTCTGCTGGCAGCATAAATGACTCGAGTCTCCACTTCTCTCTCTGATGCAGGCCTCCTGCTTCTTACTGATGTTGGGTAAAAACTCAGGGCTGCATCCTTCAGCTGATCAGAGAGCAGATTCTGTAGACAGTGCATGGTTACATGTGTTAAACATCATACATTAAAGAGGCTCTGTGTTGTGCTGGAAGCTGGTGGTTAATTTCGCAAACACCTATTTCTAAACTAACGTCAGCTACTGTTGCTCTCTGTTAACTGGGGGGGTTTGTACTGGCAGAAAATCAACTCAAGTCCTTCACACATTAATCTACAGTCCAGAAGCATTAAACAACATAAACAAGTCATCCAGAGGCGTGTATAGGCAACTAAGAGAGACGGGGAAGGCAAATCATGCTAAAATCTGTTCACATATGGCCAATAAAAAATGTCTAATACATGGAAATTGCTACAGATTGTCATTCAGAGCTACTTTAAAGGATTGTGAAAAATACATTTACTGAGTGCAACATTTTATATGCCAAAATTAAACTTGTTAGTGCTCTTGAGTGGGACTCAAACATAATTTCTGAACTCATCAACCCATATGTAGGCCCAAATATATACAAATACACTCATTTGTCAGGGAAAAGCCAATCTGAGCTGATAGAATACAGTTTTGGCTGATTTTCAGTTCGGCTCTATCAAACAATATGTAAAAGTAACATTAAAATTGTGTGTTCACCTCTCCTCTGGATTCTGGTCTTCCTTAAGCTATATGATACAAAAAAAAACATCTGGTCAGTTTTCCAGCATATTGACAAAAGTTAAAATCATTTCTAATGGAAATAATACAGAGACAGTAAGTGAAAAAGTACCTGTCTGAAGTTTCCTGTTTTCGACAGCCAGACCAATGACGACCAGTAGAAGGACAAGAGTCAGAACACCCAGGATCAAACTTGACAGCATTGCTATTCCATCAGACTGTACTACAAGAAAGTTAATATAGGCTCAACATTACTAACTGAATCTTGCTGAACTGTTTTACCTAGAACTAATTGACAACTTGGACAATGAAAGAAATCTTTAGGAGAATCTTACTTTCACCCTCCCTGTCATCATCATGCGGCTCACCGCTGCCTTTTAATAAAATAAAGATAACATTTGTCTTGATTTTGAAGAATGACTAAAAAAAAAGACTTTCTTACATACAGGATGTTGTTCTCAGACAATAAATACAATTATTGTACAATATAAGCAGACAAGAGTGAACTGAGAGAATTTAAAGAGAAAAAGACAGTAATCTTACCATTAACCTTTAAATGTATGGGAGTCAAACTTGGAGTGCCATCTATGAAAAATCCACAGTAATACAGCCCAGCGTCAGGTGAATCCACTCCTCTGATGTTGAGAAAGACACTGGACATGTTGGACTTCATTTCAAATTTCTCTCTTTCATATCCACCACAGAGTTTATTTCCGCCTTTATAATTAAACATAACAACAACACAGTTGATCTTGGTTCTGTTGACCAATCTGGACCAGAATGTTTGAGTATCAAATTTTGAAATGTTGCTGCACTGCAGTGTGACTTCTTCACCAGGCTGAGCCTCCACAGTCTGATACTGAGAGACTGAGGCAGAGATCCAGCCTGAAACAAAAGCAGATAACAGAAAAAAGGAGCGTGAACATTTTAATTTGGATAAATGTTTAAACAAGTGAACAGTAATACATTCCCAATACTCACTAATGCTGCAGAGACTCAAAGCTGCTATCAAAGTGAAGTTCTTCATGGCGCGTGTTGCTGTTACTCTGCAATGTCCGCGACTGAGCTGTGCTCCAGTCAGGGTGCGTTTAAGGCAAAGAGGTGGGGTGTGACTTAAGTTCCTTATCCTGTTCATCAAACTGACCACAAACCTGCTGTCAGCAAGCGAAGCGTTGATGCAGAATGTTACGTTATTCTTCTGATGGTGTGATTTATATCTCTAATCTAATCCTGCCACCTGCTACCTGTTTTCCCGTGTGCAGGCTCCTTCTGGATCTTCTGTTGTTGCTGTCTGGTGGTTTTCTTGTCTACCCTCCAGATCAGTTTATGTCACAGGCATCTGGACTACCCTCCAGAGAATCTCCACCCATCTGCCCTCCCTACTGGCTGTAGTCCATCTCAGAGTTCCCTGACCACTTCCTCAAGCAGCCTCCTCCTGCTTTCCAGTTGCACAGCTGCTCCTGCTTCTACACCGTTCAGAACCGAGGCCCACCCTACTTAACTTTTTGGCATCCTGAACGGCTTGAAGCGATGTCCGGATCTAATCCATTGATTAGGTGGTTCTGTCACAACGGCTGCCTCAGTCCTGCTTTGCTTATTCTGCCTCTCTCGACCACAATCCCACTCCCAGATGCCCCTGCACTTCTATAAAACTTTGCACCCATTATTATTCTCCATGCACTGACCGGATGCCCCCAGACTTTTACACCACTCCCAGTATCCTGCTTCTCACATACACCAACATCCGCAAATCTCAGTCTCGTGTTACTTTCAATCTTGGAACATGAACCTGCCTGCACCCTTTTCCCTTTCCCATTCCTGTTAACCCCACAGATTCCTTGTCATCTCTGTCTGGACTGGCTTTCTTTGCCTGTAAGCTTATATATCAACTTTTAAAAATAAAACCACTGACTTGACCTGCTGACCCTGTCTGCCAGGTTGTCTGCCTTCGTGTCCTTCCAGTTGCTGCTTCGCACAGGCTCCTTGTCTCATACATGAATGTGTACAGACAGAGCCTGATGGTCTAAGATGGGCAGAGAGTACAGCAGAAGAGGAGTGGCTGTTCTATTTCATTTGATATGTTCTGCATGGCTCACTTCTATGACATGAAAACGTCAAACTGATACACACTCTTATCGTCTGATGTCTTGATCAGCCTGGAAGCAGAAACCCTAGAATGGTGTCAGGAAAATGAGTGCTGATTCAAACATTTACGCTCAAGGTCACACACTTCTATACACTGACATACACACTCAAAAGAGGAACAAAGATTCACACAGCTTGGGCATGTAACTTGATTGTATCTGATAGCTGAGAGGTGTCATAAAATAACATGAAGAGAGTGTTTGACTGAATACCAGTGAGGAAGTCAAGCTGAGCTGTTAATTCCTGGCAGTGTTTTACACTTTATCTGGATGATTGTTTTTTTTTCCCAGTGGAAATGTGTGCAGTAGTTCTGGCAGGATGAATTACTGAGAGCAGCTTGGGGTAGCTCGGTCTGGGGGTGTATTTCAAGCCAAACCGGCAATAGTGAATGAGAATGTTGTCGTAATGGTAAACATATACTAGAGGCAGCAGTTTGTCTCTATGATCCTCTCACTCTTCTGTGACTACAGGTTTGTCCCAGTTACTTTGATAATAAAAGTAACACTGCTTTTTAGAATATGTAGACTACAATATAGTACAGTATCAAGTATATTTAGGAAATCATTCAGAGAATATTATACATTAAAGAGGAAACTTGATGGATCTTTGATCTAATAGGCTCCAAGATTTTCACCTCACTTGTGCTCAGACCACACTCTGCTGTCTCTTCCTGTCAAACAAGTGATGTGTGCTTCACTCACTGCTCCACTGTTGCAGACCCTCATCTATCTCTCACTATAAGACAGTTGGAGCAGTCATCATCGTCCTTACTGGCTCCTCCATCAAAACATACCAGTGGCAGGAAGACACTTACAAATGGATGAACACATGATCTTTATTGCATAAGAAAAGAGTTTGGCTAGAATGATAACTGCTGTCACCAACATGGCATACAAAAGCTGAAAGCATTTTCATATAATAGAGCGTCAGCTCCAGTTGCCTCCTGAGTCTATCTGGTTGAAGCATAGATAACATTTAGCTCCTGCTCTCTTCTTTTTGCTTTCGGTCGAATTGTCACAGCTGCATAGTTCACGTCATCATCACGGCCCACATTCTATGAAAAGAGTATTAACAGTCTTAATATGGTGACTTAGATGAACTTAATTCCCTCAAATACAACCCCTTCTAAATGAACTTTAGTTCCAAATGGTACAATTTTCTTAGTAAGACTACCTTAAATTCATACTTTAAGGAGAACATTTGTTGTGCTGGAAGCTGATCGTTAATGTTACAAACACCATTTCTAAACTAATGTTGGTTACTGTTGCTCTCTATTAATGGATCATAGAGGGGAAGTGAGACGAGGCACTTGAGAACAGGAATAAAGACTTATCCTTTGGACTGGCAGAAAATCAACCAAAGACATAAATCCACATTCCAGCCGCATTTAACAGTTTAAACAAATCATCCACAGGCTTGTTTAGGCAGCCAAGAGAGACGTGGAAAGTATAATTTTCACATGATGTTACAATCTGCTCACATATGGCCAATAAAACATGAATACTACTTGTAAATTGCTTCAAATTGTTTTTCAGAGTTCCTTTAAAGGGTTGTGACAAATACATTTACTTAGCAGGACATTTTCAATGCCAAAAAAAGTTGTTAGTGCTCTCTAGTGGACCTCAAACATAATTTGGCAATTTCTGGACTAATCAACACATATATAGACCTCATAGATGCAAATATATACAGTACCTATGTACAAATACACAAGCCAATGTGGTCTGATAGAATACAGTTCTGGCTGTTTTCGGTTTGGCTCTATCAAACAATATACAGGAAACAAAAGTATCAAAAGTGGATTCACCTCTCTTTGTTCAGGATTCTGGTCTTCCTTAACAGCTATGTGACACAAAGAAAACATCTGGTCAGTTTTCCTGCATACTGAAGTTAAAATCATTTCCACTGGAAACAAGATGGAGACAGTAACTGAAAAAGTACCTGTCTGAAGTTTCCTGACTTTCACAACCAGACCAATGATGATCAGTACAATGACAACAGTCAGAGCACCCAGGATCACACTTGTCAGCATTGCTATTCCGTCAGACTCTCCTACAAGAAAGTTAACATAGGCTCAGTATTACTTACTGAATCTAGCTGAACTATTTGACCTGGAAATAATTGACAACTTGGACAGTGAAAGAAATCTTTAGGAGAATCTTACTTTTACCCTCCCTGTCATCATCATGCGGCTCACCACTGCCTTTTAATAAAATAAAGATAACACTTGTCTTGATTTTGAAGAATGACTAAAAAAAACCAAACACTTTCTTGCATACAGGATGTTGTTTTGAGACAACAAATAAAATCATTGTACAATATAAGCAGAGAAGAGTGAACTGAACAGAGAGAATTTAAAGAGAAGAAGACAGTAATCTTACCATTAACCTTTAAATGTATGGGAGTCAAACTTGGAGTTCCGTCTATGAAAAATCCACAGTAATACAGCCCAGCGTCAGGTGAATCCACTCCTTTGATGTTGAGAAAGACAGTGGACGTGTTGGACTTCATTTCAAATTTCTCTTTTTCATATCCACCACAGAGTTTATTTCCGCCTTTATAATTAAACATAACAACAACACAGCTGATCTTGGTTCTGTTGACCAATCTGGACCAGAATGTTTGAGTATCAAATTTTGAAATGTTGCTGCACTGCAGTGTGACTTCTTCACCAGGCTGAGCCTCCACAGTCTGATACTGAGAGACTGAGGCAGAGATCCAGCCTGAAACAAAAGCAGACAACAAAAAAAAGAGCGTGAACATTTTCCTTTGGATAGATGTTTAAATAAGTGAACAGTAATTCATTCCCAATACTCACTAATGCTGCAGAGACTCAAAGCTGCTATCAAAGTGAAGTTCTTCATGGCGCGTGTTGCTGTTACTCTGCAATGTCCGCGACTGAGCTGTGCTCCAGTCAGGGTGCTTTTAAGGCAAAGAGACGGGGTGTGTCTTAAGTTCCTTAACCTGTTCATCAAACTGACCACAAACCTGCTGTCAGGAAGAAAAGAGTTGACGCAGAATGCCACGTCATTCTTCTGATGGTGTTATATGTACAATACAATGTAAGATTATATAAGAATGTCAAATCTAATCCCATCATCCAGTATTAGAAATGCAAACAATTTTTGTGTGACCAAAGCCATAAAAATGATCTCGATCATCAGATGGCTCTCAGGTTGTCCTTATGTTTCCTTCCTTTTTATACAGTTGTGTAGAAGCAATTTACCCCCTTGTCTTCATGACTGTATCATCACCAGTGAACCAAATGGAGTGTTCTGCACAGGAAAACGGTGGTATTGGAGATGTTTTGTCCAGGCTGACTAAAGATAGTGATTTTAATTTCAGAATAATCAGATATTTTGAAAACAAGGGTTATACAGTGTTTAATAGTAGTAGTTGATACTCATTATTTCCACTAAGACAGTATGGCATGCTTTACTGCCAAGATCCTTGTTTCCAACACTTTTATACATGCCACATTGAGAGCAGTTGAGTGGTCTGCTTCCCTTGCAGCTTAAAAATTTGACAGTTCCTTCAACCATAGACACACTTTTCTCCTGAATGTGATGGAAAATGCTGGAAAGTGCCGCATTTTTCCAGGACGAGGCCAACACATCTTAAAAACAAAGCCATTAACCTTCAGACTCTGCTGGTCGAGGACGTATCTCCATTTTTGTGATGCTTTGCTGCCGTTACCATTCTCCATCTGTACCCCAGGTCCTCTCAGGTTTTCCTACCAACCGCCAGTAGACATTTCAGACTCCTCTACATCCTCCAATTTCTGCTCCCAGCGTGGAGCCTCTGTATCATCAGCCTCAGGCCTGTCTCCCATTGAGCTAGCCTCTGGTCCACTACCCTCTGGCCTGCACTTCAGTTACCTACCACACTGCCTATCTCCCCCTGTGCAGGCTCTTGCTGGATGTTCAGTTTACTGGTTTTCTCGGCTACCCTCCAGATCAGTCCTGTTCATGAAACGGCATCCAGACCACCCTCAAGAGAATCTGCCCTCCCTACTGGTTGTCGTCCACCTCAGAGTTCCCTGACCACTTCCTCAAGCAGCCTCCATCTGTTTTCCAGTTGCACAGCTGCTCACCTGAGGTCTCCTGCTTCTACACCTTTCAGAACCAAGGCCCACCGTACTATATGTTGCTTTATCAGGTTTAAGCCAGCGATTGCTTCCCAGAGAGCATGACTTCCTATGTTTATCTAAGCTATGATGTTTTCACCAGGATGGACTGGCCATAGGGAACCCAAGGGGCCTGACAAACTGATTGGCCTGAAGTGTTAAAAAAGCAGAAGACAACACATTGCAGTGACTTAAGTCAGAAGTGTTGAACCTTACAGCTGGAATACACTCTCTGACAAAAAGTGGCACCAACAGGATGACAACTTTTTGGGGCTGTGCTTTCATTCAGGCTCTCTCAGTTATGTTTTCAAGGCTGCTCAGTTTGATAAGTCCTTGCTGTATCAACTTCTTCAAGACTCAGCTCCTTTTGTTTATCTGTACTTCTGAAGATCACCATGAAGAAGGAAGGATGCCTGAACATGTCGTCCACACACTAATGAGATGCTGTTATTGGCATTAGGGCCTAAACAATGTTAGTTGTGTTAGAGACTGACTCCAGTTAAGCCTTTGAAACATACAAAACACAGTATTTAAAACCTTTTTTTCAAAGACTTCTACTGAAGCACATAATCATCAAAATCTATCAGAAATATCTTCCGGTTTTATGAGAACACACATAAGTGTCAGTGTGAAAGTTGTGCAGCTTTTGTCGCCTGTGGTTTCAATACTGAGAAGTGAAGGCCAGTCTAACTGTTTTTGACCTCAGTGGAAAATAACAGGGGGAGGGGGCATAAAACAGGCTTATTGAAACATTTTCAAAATTTTAATTTGAATAAATTTACATCAGCCCACCCACCTCCCAGCAGCCTCCCCTTTATGGATATTCAACAATCATCAGTGTCTTTACAGTTCCCTCCTCCATCAAACGTCAAGTGGGTGTTTCTTTATTTATCTTTAATTCAGATAACCATAATGTTGCTTTACTGCACATTAGCTGTAAATAAGTGGGCAGTGGCGAGGGTGTGTGTTTTCATCTAGGTCCTTCCCTGAACTCAGCACTCACTGATTCTAGTTCCTCCCCTAGCTCCATTCAGCAGACAACATAGAGGATAGCTGCTACAGTCAGGTTGATAAACAGTATCAACGGATAAATCCATACTTTATTCCTCAAAGTTGAAAAGTAATCTCTGAGCTCTCCTCCTGTTGGTAAACAGCTCTGGATCAGAGCAGAATCTGGTGTCTAAAGGTTGATGTTGCTTTGAAAGTAAGGTACCCAAATAAGTGTGTGTGAAGCAGAGATTGAAATAGAGGCCATACGTAGTTGTGTCACTAGTTGTCTTTGAGAACAGCAGGTTGTGTGATGTTTGTGGCTGAAGTCTTCCTGTGGTGGGGACTTTATTTTTCATTCAGACAGACAATGATCGTCACCACAGAGAATCGGCTTATTCCATCAAATAAACAGACTGACATTCTTTATTCAGCACAATACAGGTCACTTTAAATGTTTACTTTTATACTTTGCTGCAAAGCTTTGACCTGTGAGGCCTCCTGACTTACTGACACCACACTGTGCTGTCTCTTCCTGTGACGTCATGTGTCTCTCTCTTACTCCTCCCTCCATTTGACTCTCCCTATGAGTAGGTGTGACAGTCATCAATGTCCTTTGTGTTATATAGACTTTGGCCAATAAAGTAAAAGAAGCAACCATAATCAAAGCATGCAGATTGATATGTCTCCACTTGTGCATGGTCAAGGCAGCTTGCTCGAGCATGCGCCTGAATGGGTGAAGATAGAATCTTGCATGGATGGTGGTTTAAGAGCTGATGATTTTTGTGTACGCTCAGATGTTAAACTCTTTCTCCTGTTTTATCCCTCTCTCTGTGAGAACACTCACACATTGCAGCGCTGCTGAAATATTAGGATGTGTGCTACAGCATGGGAAGTCTGTCAGCAACACATCCATCAAATGTGGCATCAAAACAAACTGTGTTAACTGTTGCATTTTTTTGTTGTTGTCTGCGTTTTTAGACCACACTCTGAGAGAAACGCCTTCAGAGAAAATAGAACTGATGTCTTCCTGTGGTTGAGACAGCTCTTTCGGCTGATACTGTACATACACGACTGTGGTGTGGCCTACACATAGTATTGCTATTCAAAGGAAAGATTCTGTGGTTTTATTCTTATCAGGGGATGTGAAGTGTGACAGGGCCTGTGCTCATCAGAAAAATGGCCAGATCGGTCGAAAGCAGCTTATGTGGCCATAGTGATTATTACTGTAGCAAAGAAGGAAGTCAGGTGACGTGGTATTAAGAGCAAACTGTATACTGTATACAGAAGGGTGGAGAATGAGGTGGGTGAATGGGTAACACAAACACAGGACTCTGACCCAGGAGACCACTGAGTTATTTGACCTAAAACAGTGTGAAGATGTGTTGTCCATCAGACATGCTTGTTGGATGATCCCCCCGACGACTTTCTGACATCAGATGAAGGGGATCTGTGTCCAACTTTTTCTCTCTCTCTCTTAAACGGCAGATCTGACATTCACACCCAGTTTGAGCCTTGATGGTTCAACTTTTTGTGGGTGAGAGAGGAGCCTGAGTTTGAATCTCTCTCTCTTTTTTCTTTGTTCACACATCTATTTCTGTCAATTGCGCGAACAACTGCTGCAACACTATGAATGTCTTGTGCGAGAGCCTGCCTGAAAATGCGCTCTAATACCCATATTGAAGCAACATGGCAGTTCCCCTCATGTTATCAGCCGGCAACCGTGAAGCTGTTGAAAAAGCACTTCAGATGATCGTAGTAACTAACATCCTTGTATTTTTAAGTTGTGACGTGTAAGACGTGTTTTTTATGTATGCATTGAGATTACCGAGTACATACCGCTGTTATTATTATTGTAAAGTGTCATTCTGACTAGTCAAGTTTGACAGATGGGTGTCAGTCTGCCAGAAGTGTTAAGATACAGATGTGATCCCTGATTCAGACTTTCAACACAGTGCAAGGTCCAACAAAAGACATGTGGGTGTCATGAATATTCACAACCACAACAAGCAGTCTTTTAAAAATAGATTTTATTTTCAAATTCAAGCATGCCACAGTTGAAATGTCTCCACATTGATGTTTCTCAAAAACAGTAACTGCTTTATTTCAGACATCATTCCCACAACGTGTTGATCTAAGAGACCTCATGGTTTTCCCCTCAGACCACACTGCGCCGCCGCTTCCTGTCAAGCAAGTGAGGTGAACCTCACTCACTCCTCCGTTGCTGTAGCTCTCTATCCATCTATAGTCCATCTGGACAGTCACAAGTTCAGACAAAACCAGGAAGACATGATAGTAAAAGCACTTGAAAAGTCAGCTATTTAGTCATTTGGTTATCTGAACCTTTTTCTGAGTCTACAAGTTCCTTTGTATGACATAGACCTTGGCCAATAAAGTAAAATAAGCAAACACGAGCAAAGCGTGCAGATTAATGTGTCTCCACCTGTGCATGGTCGAGGCAGCTCTCTCGAGCATGCGCCTGATGGGGTGAAGACAGAATCTTGCACAGCTGGTGGTACGATGTGAAAGAAACGCCCACAGAGAAAATAGAACTGATGACTTCCTGTGTTTGAGACTGCTCTGTCAGCTGATACTGTACATACACGACTGTGTCCTGGCCGACATGTAGTATTGACTTTACAAAGGACAGATTCTGTGGTTTTATTCTTATTAAGGGCAAAGTTGAGCAGAAGAAATACATCTTTGTGTACATCCATATTTGTGTGTCATGTCTTTGATTTTGTTTTGATGTCTTTTAAATGGTCACATTGAATGATATCAACCTGAAAGTCACAGGGCCTTCCTGTTGTGAGGAAAGAAGTCAGGAGTATGAATTTAAAAGATGTGTGAGCCTCCTTTCATTTTGAACAGAGCTTTCAGAATGCGTTCCCCCTGTTTTAAAGGGTTAAATTGAACGATATCAACCCGAAAATCACAGGATTCACCTGTTGTCAGCAGCATGAATTTGAAAGGTGTGTGGGTCTCCTGTCATTTTGAACAGAGGGGGAACAGTATCTGACAGTAGTATTACAAGCTGTCAGGATGCGTTCCCCCTGTTTTAAATGGTCAAATTGAATATCAACCTGAAAATCACAGGACATACTTGTTGTGAGGAAATAAGTCAGTAGTATGAATTTGAAAGTTGTGTGAGCCTCTTTTCATTTTGAACAGAGGGGGAACAGTATCTGACGGTAGTATATCACTCTGATTTGCTGGCTAGCTAACTGTTGGTGTTATTGTTATCTGCTGATTTGTATTATGTTGAGTAAGGATGTGAAGTGTGACAGGGCCTGTGCTCATCAGAAAATTGATCAGAGCAAAGAAGGAAGTCTGGTACCAAGTGCAAACTGTATACTGCATACTGTGAGATGAGAACAAGGTGGATGAATGGGTAACGCAAACACAGGACTCTGACCCAGGAGACCACTGATGCTGTCCTGGGTCAAATAAAAAAAAAATCAACTTTGAGTTATTTGACCTAAAACTAGATCATTTTGACCTAAAACTGTGTGAAGATGTGTTTTCCATCAAGCCTTGATGGTTCAACTTTTTGTGGGTGAGAGAGGAGCCTGAGTTTGAACCTCTCTCTCTTTTTTCTTTGTTCACACATCTATCTCTGTCAGTTGTGTGAACAACTGCTGCAACACCATGCATGCCTTGTAGGGCAGACTGCCTGAAAATGCTCTCTAATACCCATTTTGAAACAACATGGCAGTTCCCCTCATGTTTAAAGCCAGCAGCTGTGGAGCTGTTGGAAAGCACTTCAGATGATCATAGTAACTATCTTCCTTGTATTTTTAAGTCATTTTAACTGAGTTGAAGTCAAAAGTAATGTGACATTTTTTTACATATGCATTGAGATTATCAAGTATGTATCACTGTGATTATAATTGTAAAGTGTCTCTCTGACTAGTCAACTTTTCACAAGTGTGACAGATGGGTGTCAGTTTGCCAGAAGTGTGAAGATACAGATGTGATCTCTGATTCAGACTTTCAACACAGTGCAAGGTCCAACAAAAGGCATGTGGGTGTCATAAATATTCACAATAGATTAAAATAGCATTTATTTTTTTAATGCAGGCATGTAACAGTTGAAATGTCCAGTTCATTTATTTCAGACTTCATTTCCACAGTGCGTTGATCTAACAGACCTTGCGGTTTTCCCTTCAGTTGTGCTCAGACCACACTGCGCTGCCTCTTCCTGTCAAACAAGTGAGGTGAACCTCACTCACTCCTCCACTGCTGCAGACCTCTATCTAACTATGCTCGATCTGGACAGTGACCAAGGTCAGACAAAACTAGCGAGAAACGATAAGACAAGCACAAGCAAAAGTCAGCGATTTAGTCATTTGGTTATTTGACCTTCTTGCAATAATAAAATGTAACTCCTCCCACCCAACAGAGAACACAACAGCAGATTTAATATGATAAAAGCATCAGTTGAACTCTGAACCCTTCTGAGTCTGTCTGCTGGCAGTATAAATGATATGAGTTTCCACTTCTCTCTCTGATGCAGGCCTCCTGCTTCTTACTGATGTCGGGTAAAATCTCACGGCTGCATCCTTTAGCTGATTAGAGAGCAGATTCTGTAGACAGTACACAGTTACACATGTCACACAGAAGATTTTGTTAGTAAAGCAGGATCAAGACTTGGAGGGATTTTGATCTTCAACATGTGAAGACATGTGACAGTAAAGAAAAGAACTTGATTCACCTCACACTGTTGTGGATTATTTTCTTCAGTGGCAGCTGAATGATAGAGACAAGGGCACAAAGCAGTTTTGTAGTGTTTCATCATACTGACTCAGATTTTACCCAGAATTTGTAAAAACAATCAAGTGAAAATAAAACATTCTCTCGAAGTACCTTTCTGAAGTCTCCTGACTTTCACAACCAGACCGCTGATGATGATGATGACCAGTATAAGGAAAACAGTCAGAGCACCCACGATCACACTCGTCAGCATTGCTATTCCTCCAGACTCTCCTACAAGAGAGATCGTTAAGTTAGAATCTAATTTCAAGTCAAGTTAAAAAAAACTTTTTCACCTACAAAAATTTCATAATCTGCAAAATGACAGAAATCTTTATGGAATCTCACTTTTATCTCCGCTGTCCTCGTCACCAGGTGGCTCATTGCTGCCTTTTAAAGAAAAAAAGTAAGGATAAAAGTAGCCTTTTCGTTTTTACAGATTTACATCTTGATTAAATTTAGTCAATGTTTCAATAGCCACTTTGTTTTTTGTGTTGTAATAAGACAATTATGGAAACACACAATACATATAAATGAACAACTAATGAAAAGGAAAGACTAGAATGACCTTACCTTTGACATTTAAACGTGTGACACTGAAAGTGATAATTCCACCAGTGTAAAATCCACAGAAATACAGTCCTGCATCAGATTTAACCACAAAATACATTTTGAGAGAGACAGTGTTGTTGCTGCTTCTCATTTCAAATTTCCCATTTTGAAATCCTTCGCAGTATTTAGCTTCTTTGGAATGGATCATGACAGAGACACAGCTGACCTCGGTTCTGTCGACCAGTCTGAACCAGAATATCACCGCACCATTGTTGTGGGTGTTGTTGCACCGCAGTGTGACTCCTTCACCAGACTGAGCCTCCACAGTCTGAGACTGAGAGACTGAGGCAGAGATCCAGCCTGAAACAAACAGTAGATAACAAACATGAAACATGAACATTTCTTTTAAATAAATGTTTAAATAAGTAAACGGTAATATAATGGCAATACTCACTAAAGCTGCAGAGAGTCAAAGCTGCTATCAAGGTGAAGCTCTTCATGGCGCGTGTGGCTGTAACTGTGCAATCTCCGCAACTGAGCTGTGCTCCAGTGCTTTCAGGGCGCTTTCAACCGAAGAGGTGGGGTGTTTTTTAAGTTGCTTATGCTGTTCATCAAACTGACCACAAACACGCTTTCAGGAAGAAAACGTGCTGGCGCAGAATGCTCTTCAGATATTCTTCAGATGGTGTTATTTTATAAAAATAACACCAATAGAAGAAAAATAGAAGTTTTTGTTACATACAAATGACACATCAGAACTTTTTTGCAAGATTATCAAATTTGATCTCATCATCCAATGTAAAAGATACACACAACTTCCGTTAGATCAGGCAATAAAAATGATCTCATCAGATTATCAGATGGTTCTGAGGTTGTCTGTATGTTTAAATCTTACATTTTTGTGTAAGTTGTCCTTATGTTTCCTTCCATTTCAGACAGCTGTGTAGAAGCAATTTTCATTCACCGCCTTGTGGCCATGACTGTATCATCACCAGTGAACTAAATGGAGGTGGTTCCACACAGGGAAACCTTTTTTTTTTGTCTTAGTATAAGGTGGTACATGCTGGAGGTGGTATTTTTGTTTTTTCTTGGCTGACTTGAGCTAGTGAAATTAATGTCAGATTTTAACCACATTTTCAAAAACTAACGGTTATACAGCCTTTTATAGTCGTAGCAGCTGATATTGATTGATTCCATTACCACAGTATGGCATGCTTTACTGTAATGATGTTTCCAGCACTTTTAAACTGTACATACTATATTGACAGCAGAGGAGTGATTTGCTTCCCTTGCAACTTTAGCCACATCTTTCTAGCGTGAGGCAGACACATCTAAAAACAGAGCCATAAACCTGGTGGAGGACACATCTTTATCCTGATTCGTTTCCCACTTAGCCCATTTTTCTGAAGCTTTGCCGCCATTGGCATTATCCATCCGTCCCCCAGATGCCCTCTGGATTTCCAGACCAGTCATTCCAGACTCCCCTGCATCTTCCAATTTCTGCTCCCAGTGTGTAGCCACTGTACCAATGGCCATTAGCCTCTTGCCTGCAGATCAGTTACCCAGCCCACTGCCTGTCTGCACCTGTGCAGCCTCCTGGTGAACCTTCTGATGTCAGGTTCTCTTGGCTTACCTCCAGAGTGGTCCCACCTAAGTTGTAACACTCCAGATCAGTCATGTCTATGTCACAGGCATCCGGACCACCCTCCAGAGAAACTCCTCTCATCGGCCCTGCCTTCTTGTTGTAGTCCATGTTAGAGTTCCCGGCAACTTGCTCAAGCAGTCTCCTCCTGCTCTTCAGATGCACAGCTGCTGACCTGAGCTCTGCTGCTACCCAGACCCACTCTACTTAAGGCGGTACACACTACAGGATAATCGGAACCATTTTCATCCCGATTTCCCCCTTACGATCAATGCCAGCCAAGGCCTGATTATCTGATGTTTGCAAATGACATCGTGTCCTCCAACTCGTGCTGTAAGGCATACAGCCCACACTCTCGCCTTCTCCATGACTTTTCCCACAGTTGTTTTGTTTTGTTTTTGTTTTTTTCAGCCTAAAACAACCACCACTGCATCTTCCGCTTCGTCCGCCATGTTTGTTTAAACTGAAGTCACGTTTGACCATGCGAGATTTGTAATATTGAGCCTGAAGAACCTGATACTCTGCTGAAGAATTAGTTAGTGTGTGGTGTGCACTACGGAGAACGCCACACATTATAAGATCAACAGAGAGAGATCTAGTGCGATCTGTCTTTTGTTGTCATCAAGTGTGTGGTCTCCTAATCTGTGAAGGTTTGAAAAATCCTGTAGTGTGTACCTGCCATCAGTATTTTTTAAACCAAAACAATCATTCTGCTATAGCAACAGAAAGAACAACATCAAAGCAGAAAATCTAAGGAGAATGCACAAAGCCCCGGTGATGTCATGAATTTTAGAATGTTCAGATGCTATAAATGTAGGACCTGACTTTATAGATTCATTTGTAACCAGACCGTCACCATGAGAGGAAGGAAAAGCAGAAAAGACTGCGGTACCGAAGAAGGAGGCAGGATGAGAGATCGCTCTCAGGGAAGGAGAAGAAAGAGAAGCGTGAGCAAAGAGGACACAAAGGCCCAGCAGAGTGGGGAAAAAATGGCCGAGAAGAAGAAAGAGACTAAGAAGGTTCTAGAAAGTACCACGACTTCGGATCAAACCCTAGCTGACAAGCCGAAAGAGGACACCAAGAAGATCGCCTCTGCCATTAAAAAGACAGGGACTCCTCTGGAGATGGAGCGCCACTGCTGGCAGCTAGACACCTGGCTGCTGGACGAGACGGACGAATCCAAACCTCTCGTTGAGGATCAGATGGAGGAGCAGACGGACAAGGAAAGTACATCCCTCATTCAGGCCACCAAGGGCTGCAAGCAGACTGTGCAGGATATGCAACAGGAAGAAGAGGAGCCTGTGAAAAGACCCCAGGCTTCCCATCGAGTCCAGAAAGGAGGACAGAACAGAAAGGAAACCAGGAAGATCGCAGCTGCCCTGAAAAAGGCAGAGGATCTTCTGGAGACTGAGCGCCTCTGCTGGCTGCAGGAGAAACTCTCATTGCTGGAGGAGATGGAGAAATCTGCAGCTCTCTATGAGGCTCAGCTGGACGAGCAGAAATGCAAGAACAAAACCCTCGCGGCTGCTCTGAAAAACGTTGAGCAGAAGCTGGAGAGTCATCAGGTTGAGTGGCAGGAGGAAAAGAAATCCCTCATTCAGGCCACAGAAGGCTTCAAGAAGACTCTTCAGGATATGCAACAGGAAGCAAAGGAGGCTGTGGAAAGATCTCAGGCTTCCCTTCAAGCCCAGCTCGAGGAGCAACGAGAGGAAACCAGGAAGATCGCAGCCTCCCTGGAAAAGGCAGAGGATCTTCTGGAGACTGAGCGCCTCTGCTGGCAGCAGGAGAAAATCCCCCTGATGGAGGAGATGGAGAAATCTGCAGCTCTCTATGAGGCTCAGCTGGAGGAGCAGAAATGCGAGAACAAAACCCTTGTGGCTTCTTTACGGAATGTTGAGCAGAAGCTGGAGAGTCATCAGATGGAGTGGCAGCAGGAAAAGACATCCCTCATTCAAGCCACAGAGGATCTCAAGAAGACGCTGCAGGAAAAGGAGCAGGACTGGGAGGAGAAAGAAAGCTCCTTGAGGTCCCAACTGGAAGATCTCCTGAGCAAGAAGAAGAAAAAGAAGAAGTGGTACAGATGGTTCTTATGTTTGGCCTGATTCATGTTCAGGAACTGTGACTGAATCAAACACACGCCTGAGCTATAGGTGGTTTTCCCCGGGTGCTCCGGTTAGCCAACCTTTATTAAAGAAGAAATTCTTTAATAAAAACTGAAAAAAAAGTTCAATTAGTTCAGGCGTGTGAAACCGGGTACCGGTTCCTGATCTGGGTCTTACTTTCTATACTTCTAAATGAACCATTAAAATGTCCATTAGTCTTTGCACCATCCACGCCAAAAGGATCGCCATTGGCCGGTCGAGATCACAACAACACAAAGGCTCTTTTAAGAGCCACCTGACAACACCAGACTATACAGTATCAGTAGAACCAGTACCCATTCCTGATCTGGGTCTGCAAGGGACTCCATCTAAGTTTTCAACGCTAATTGTCCTTTGCCGCTGAAATGGTGAGCTTTGAAGGCTTTCTTCTGTGAGCCAGTCACGTCACCATGGCAACTACAGGAACCACGCCACCCCACAGCGACGAAGCGATAAGATGGCTAACCACTTGTACACCTAGTAATACTAGTTCTAAGTGTATCTTTTGATTTTAATCCATGTAGCTACATTTGTTTTCGTCATAATTTGAACCAGAATAAAACAAGCCAAAGGCATTTCTTTTTTTTTTTTTTTAATACTTTATTTATAGTTTACACGTTTTTAAGACAATGACAGGACATACAAGAGAGGAAACAAACAACACAGACACCAAAAAAAAAAAAAAAAAAAGAGAGGGGGGCTGCCGGACCATTCACAAATCAACAATCGCAATATCCATATATCCCTGTCTCAAGAGCAAGGTAAAGTGCCTGAATAAGTTACTCCAGACCAACACTGTACTACATAATTATACAGCCAGATAAGTCCCTGTGGTTGTCAGGTGATGTGACAGTGTGCCAAAAAAGGTCCCCATGTTTTCTGAAATCGATTTTGTGCGTTGGGTTTATGCATACAAAGTTTTTCCATCTGTATAACAGACAGCATTTCTCTCAACCAGTGGGCAAAACAAGGTGGAGTGGTGGACTTCCAGGTCAGGAGAATAAGCTTCCTAGCCACCACCATTCCTGTCCGCCAAGCCATCTGCACATTGCGTGGTAGATGAGTAGTTGTTCCAGAGCATCCAAAGATGGCCAGGTCGTGGTTAGGCTGAATGTCCGTGGAATACGCTAGTGACAGCCACTCAAAGATTGCAGTCCAAAAACTATGCAGAGTTGGGCAGAACCAGAATAAATGCGCTAGTGATCCCTCAGCTGAAGAACACTTGTCACATACAGGAGACACCGATGGGAAGATGCGGTTTAGCTTTGTTTTTGAATAGTGTAATCTATGAATCACCTTATATTGAATTAGCCTGTAGCGGGAATTGATAGAGCAAGAATGGACCTGAGACATTGCCTCCTCCCAGAACTCTTGTGATATCTCTGAGTTCAGGTCGCTGGCCCAAGCATCCCTAATATGATCTGAGGGAATTGCATTGGTAAAGCATGTGACAAACTTCGACACCAGCTGCTTTGAGTCCGGAGGGAGCAAGAGATTTTCAAGAAAGGGATGAGTGGTAGGAGTGGATTCAAACTGTGGGCAATTTTCCTTAACATAGTGTCTGACTTGGAGGTATCGAAAGAAATGGGAATTTGGAAGACTGAACTTAGTCCGTAAATCAGTAAAAGATGCAAATTTGCCGTCAATGTACAGATCTAAAAATGTTTTAATACCCCTCTCCCTCCAGACCCCAAACACCCCGTCCAGCAGTCCAGGCTTGAATGAATGATTCTGACATATTGGAGCATGAATGGAAACATTGGGAATCTGGCAGGCCACCTTTATCTGATCCAATATTCGCAGAGAATGCTTTAGGGTAAAATTTTGTCTAATTGACTTGTCTACCAGGGCAGAACCAGAAAAGAGAAGGGCAGGAAGTGAGAAGTCTCTGGCCGCAGAGGCTTCCAGTTGTAACCACAAGGGGCTCCCATCAATCAGTCCCCCCCCACCTTTCCAATAGGTAAGAGCCCTGGAGTTAGCCGCCCAATAGTAGTGTTTAAAAATAGGGAGACCAAGGCCCCCCTTGTCAAGAGGTTTGTGTAGGTGAGCCTTGGCTATCCTGTGTGATTTGTAGCCCCACACAAAGGGCAATATAATAGACTCAAGCTTCTTAAAAAAAGACGCGTTTAGGTACACCGGCAGATTCTGAAAAAGATAAAGAAACCTAGGTAGGCTCACCATTTTAACAGCATTAACCCGTCCAATCATGGATAAGGGCAGTGTCCTCCAGGACTCAATATTCGCACTGAGTTTCTCTAATGCTTCGGTGAAGTTCAATCTGAAAAGGTGCTCTGAGTTCCTGGTCAGTTTCAGTCCTAGATAAGAAAAACGATCCTTCACTACTCTGAAAGGCAACCCACCCAGGAAGTCCTTGGTAAAATGATCCACTAGGGGCATAAATTCACTCTTTTGCCAATTAATGGTGTAACCAGAAATCTTCCCAAAGGAATTTATGTAATCCAGTAGGGTGGGGATAGAAACGGCCGGGTCGGTCAAACAAATAAGGAGGTCGTCCGCATAAAGGGTCACTCGAGTCTCAATGTCGCCTAACCTGATGCCCTTTATGCCTGGATGACCTCTAATACCAAGTGCCAGCGGCTCCAGTGCGATATCAAACAGCAAGGGAGACAGTGGGTCCCCCTGGCGCACACCACATTGCAGGGAGAACGGACTAGATTTATCTCCATTTGTAAGAATGAAGGATTTTGGATCAGAGTATAATATTTTAACCCATTCTATGAATGTTTCGCCAAATCCAAATCTCCTTAATGTCGCGATTAGATAGGGCCACTCTATCATATCAAACGCTTTATGAGCATCTAAGGATAATATGGCAGCTCTGTCGTTTTTGCCATAGGTGGCATATAAAATATTGAGGATTTTGCGGACATTACAGAAGGAGTACCTGCCTGGGATAAAACCAGTTTGGTCTGGGTGGATAATACTAGCTATATGCTTGCCCAAGCGGTTTGCTAGCACTTTTGTGATTATTTTTAAGTCATAGTTTAAGAGAGCAATGGGCCTGTAGCTGCCAGGATCTGTTTCATCTTTATCTTTTTTTAATAGAACACAGATGTTTGCTTCACTAAGAGTGGATGGGAGCCTCTTGTTTTTAAATGTGTCCTGGATCATTCGCAGCAAGATAGGAGCAAGGAGATCATGGAAAGCTTTGTAAAACTCTGGCCCAAACCCGTCTGGTCCAGCCGCCCTACCAGTAGGAAATGCCTTGATGGCATCCTGTAACTCAGACAATGTAAAATCCAAGTCTAGATTTTCCTTGAAAGCATCATCCAGCTGTGGGAACTGAAGTGAATCAAAAAACTGGTCAAAATCTGCCTGAGTAGCTGTTGATTTTGAAGCGTAAATTTCAGAGTAAAACTCTCTAAATCGTCTGTTGATATCCTTTAAGTCAGTTAGCATCAGACCAGATTTAGATTTAATTTTATAGATGGCTCGTTTTGCCTGCTCTCCCTTTAGCTGCCTAGCCAATAACCTCTGTGGTTTGTCACCAAGCTCAAAGTGTCTGTGTTTAAGTTTTAGCAACGTCTTGCCAACTTGTTCCCCTAGAATGGAATTGTATTCGTATTTTAACTTGAGGATGTTGTTATAATCTGTTTGAAGCAAAGAGGTTTTATAAGCCTGTTCTGCAGCCAGCAACTCCCTCTCAATCACATCCAACCTGCCCCGCCTAGACCTTTTCAATGTTGCTTCATAAGCAATAATTTGACCCCTAATATATACTTTGAGTGTCTCCCATAGTATTGAATCATTCACCTCCCCATTGTCATTAATTTCAAGGAACTGAGAAATATGCAATGTGATGTATTCCTTAAACGCCTGATCTGTGAGCAAAAAAGGGTTAAAACGCCAACTGTAGGCCTGCCTAGGAAGAGACAGTTGAAGTCTAAGGGTGATCGGGCTGTGATCCGATATTATTATGCTGTGATACTTGGTGTGGTCAATATTTGAGATTAATCTAGAATCCACTAAAAAGTAATCAATTCGTGTATATGATCTGTGTACGTGAGAATAGAAAGAATAATCACGATCGGATGGATGTTGTAATCTCCAAACATCCACCACCTTCTTTGACTTCATCAAATTGTTAAGAGTTTGTACAGCAAGAATTTTAGGTGGGGGAGCGGAGGAGAACCTATCCAGATACGGATCTAAATAACAATTAAAGTCACCTCCAATCAGTATATGACTCGAATCATCATCCGGGATAAGGTCAAACACCTTGCGAAAAAAAGCTGGGTCATCCGTGTTCGGTCCGTAGATGTTTACGAGTATAATGGGAAATGAATTGATATCGCCAGATAAAATTATGAACCTGCCATTCGGATCAGTTATACAAGAGTGAAAATGGAAGGGCACAGATTTACGGAAAAGGATAGCCACACCTCTAGCTTTGGATGTGAAAGGTGACTGGTAGACCTGTGAAATCCAGTTAGCTCTAAGCATTCTATGCTGAGTGGCTTGAACATGTGTTTCTTGCAGGAATATTATGTCAGACTTCAGTGACCTCAAATGAGCAAAAACTTTACCTCGCTTTATCGGGTGGCCTAAACCACGGACGTTCCAAGAAACCAAGGATAACGAATCAAGCGTGTTATTCATTCATGGTGCCTAAGGAACGACAGGATTAAACAGTAGGCAATAAAAGACATTGTAATAAAACATAAAATCAACATTGAGTCTGGCAGCCCACCGCAAACAAAACAAAACAAAAAAAGTCAGGTAAACAGTTAACACATAAATGAACAAACCCCCTAACCAGTGCTTCCCCAAACGAAGCAAAGTTACCCTCATCCACTTCAGGGACCACCGGGCGACGAAAGAAAAAATTGGAGAAAAAAAACAACCTCCAACTCACAGCCCCTCTATGGCACACACGTTGCAGAACATAAGTGGGGGTAAAAAAAACGGCACAATAAAAGTTCACTCAGAACTTGTTTAGACTCTCAGAATGTAGCGTTTCAAAGTTTTTGGTTGACAAAGTTCTTAGCTTCTACCGGGTTGCTGAATACCTTCACTTGATCCTGGTAGTGAACGTGGAGCCTGGCCGGGAAGCGCAGCGAGTGGCGAATCTCCTTTTCCCTCAGCAGCTGAAGCACCTCACGAAAGCTCCGCCGTTGCTCCATCACCTCCGCCGTGTAGTCGGGAAAGATGAGAATACGATGACCTCCGTAATCCAACGACTGCTGTCTCCCGAGCCGCAGAATCTTTTCTTTATCCTGTGCGAGGTGCACCCGTGCAATTATCGTGCGGGGTCTGGAGCCTTCCGGTGGTTTGGGCTGTTGCGTGCGGTGCGCCCGGTCGATGACTACCGGCTTAGGAAAGATGTCATCCCCCAACAGCTTGGGAATTAAACTGGAGACGAACTCGGTCGGCCTCCCTTTCTCCTCGCCTTCGGGAATGCCGACAATCTTTATGTTGTTCCGCCTGGATCTCCCTTCCAGGTCCGAAAGCTTGGCCCGAAGCTTTTTGTTTTCCTGCTGCAGCTCGGCGACTGAAGTTTCCACAGCATTGATGCGCTGTTCGTGGTCCGCGGTCTGGTTCTCGTTGACGGACAACCTCTCCGTGAGTTCCTTCTGGGCGGACAAAAGATTCTGGAAACTCAGCTCAAACTTATCGAACCTCTCGTTAAATGACTGCAGCAACTTGTTCGAAATTTTCTGCCACATAAGTGGAAGCTCGTCATCCTCCTCGGCTGACGACATGCCCGCATGTTTCGTGCTAGCTTGGTCGCGGCTAGTAGCAGCTTCTGCTAGCGAGCGAGTAGCTCCCTTTCCGCCTCGTAAGGTTTTGGTCGACATATTCGTGTTACCCTTCTCGATAGACTCAAAGATGAACGCAGGGCAAATACTTTAAAACCAAAATGGAGAGTCTGGCATGCAAAATTGCGCCTTAAATTAGTATAATTTGATGTGCCACGAGGAGCTCGAAAAAAGCGCGTCTACTCTGTCCGCATCTCACAGCGCCCCCCCCCGCCAAAGGCATTTCTTAACAGAACATTATTGTATATCATGAGTTACTTATTTCATCAAATGGCTATAACAGCTTTCAACCTCTCCTTGTCCCTCATACTTTGAGCTACAGACAACATTCCAACTTTTAAAGAGGAGTAACAAGACTATTCAGAATCAGAAATCCTTTAATGTCCCGCAGACAGGGAAATGTTTGTCGCAACAGCAGAATATTACAAGATACAGAGCAATGGCAAAATAAATGGGGCATGTATTCAGCTTTTTAAGATCTTTCACGAATCAGTTGAATCAGTTTTGGTTTAAATCAGTTTAAGTTTTAAGGATGTAGTGCGTACCCGCCAGTAGTTTTCCAGCATCCTGAATGAGGGGGCACCTATAGCTCAGCGGGTCGAGAGGTCGACTAGTGATCAGAAGGTTGCCGGGCATGTCGAAGTGTCCTTGAGCAAGATACTGAACCCCACATTGCTCATCAGTGTGGGCCCTGCGATGAGCTGGCGACTTGTGCAGGGAGTACCCTGAGACCACAAGGGGTGCGTCAGTCCTGTCCTGCTTATTCTGCCTGTCTCAACCACATTCCCATTCCATGAGGCCCCTGCATTTCTATAAAATTCATTGCGGTTCTCCATGCATCCACCAAACCCTATACCATCCCACTCCTCCCAGTATCCTGACTCCACTGTGTGTCTCATGTAACTTTGTGCTCCCCTTTCCAGCCTCCTGAATATGTACCTGCCTTCACCCTTTCCCTTTCCCATTCTGTCAACCCTCCCCAAAATTCCTTGTCACTTCTGTCTGGACTTGCTACCTTTGCCTCTATGCTTACATATACATTTTTAAAAGTAAAACCACTGACTTGACCTGCTGACCCTGCACAAATGTGTCTGACCAAAACCTGATGGTCTAAGATGGACAGAGAGTACACCAAGGGGGTTTTTAACTGTTCTATTTAATTTACCATGGCGTGCATGGCTTACCTTCATGATAATTAGAAACAACAACGTGATGCACACTCTTATCGTCTGGTGTCTCAATGGTTCTGGTGCCTCATCCACTCACTTTGAAAAGGTAGGAGGAAGCTGAAACCCTGCAGTGGTGTCAGTTGTGGTCACAGCCTGGCTTAACCAGCTTCAATCACCCCTTCAAGTAAGCATGCAAAGATCCAAGATGGGTTGTGTGTTTCACCAGTAGGCCCTCTTCCTTGTCTTTTGCTGGGATCAGGAGGAGGATCAGACCCTCTTCCTTGTCTTTCGTTGAATGAATTTTACTTTTAATCAATTCTGTTTTTAAGTCATAGCACATATTTTCATGTTATGCTATCATAGTTAGAATATTCAGTTTGTATATTGATGTCCCGTATAACCTCTACACAGCTCCAGAGACTAGTTTTTTTCTCAGTCAGAATTCGCTGCTTCATTTCAGATTCTTTTATTAGAAAGCTTTGATCTAACAAGCGTCAAGTTTTTCACCTCCATTGTGCTCAGACCACACTGTGCTATCTCTTCCTGTCAAACAAGTGATGCGTGCTTCACTCACTCCTCCACTGTTGGAGACCTCAATCTATTTCTCACTATAACGCAACCTGGGCAGTCATCATCGTCCTTACTGGCTCCTCCATCAAAACATACCAGTGATAGGAAGACATTTACAAATGGATGAACACATGAACTTTATTGACCAGAATGTTTGGGAATCATATTTTGAAACGTTGTTGCACTGCAGTGTGACTTCTTCACCAGGCTGAACCTCCATAGTTGGAGACTGAGAGACTGAGGCAGAGATCCAGCTTGAAACAAGCAGCAGACGACTACAGATTATCTCATTATAATGTAACATTAAGGTGGACAACAGGAAATATTAGAGAGTAAGAAACAAGTAAATTAGTTTCAAGGACAGCACGTCAAACATATAAGAAACATAGTCATAAAGTCAATGGCTGTACTTACTGACGCTGAAGAGAATGAAAGCTGAGATCAACGTGTATGATCATTGTGTGTTTGACTGAAGCTCTTCAGTGAGTGTGGCCCAGGAGGGCTGCTCTCAATGTAAAGAGGTGGCGTGTTTTTAGTTGCTGATCATGTTCCTCAAATTGACTGCATACACGCTTTCAGGAAAATGAGTGCCGATTCAAATGTTCAGGCTCAAGGTGCACAAACTTTGATACACAGAGGTACACACTCAAAAGAGGAACAAAGGTTCCCACAGCTTGAGCACATAACTTGATTTTATCTGATAGCCGAGAGGTGCCATAAAATAGCATGAAGGGAATGTCTGACCGTATACCAACGAGGAAGTCAAGATGAGCTGTTAATCCCTGCCAGTGTTTTGCGCTCTAACCGGATGATATTATTTCTTACCAATAGGAATGAATGAAGTAGTTCTGTCAGGATGAAATATTGAGAGCAGCTTGGGGTAGCTCGGTCTGGGGGTGTATTTCAAGCCAAACTGACACTAGTGACTGAGAATATTGTTGGACTGTTAAACCTATACTACAGGCAGCAGTTTGTCTCTATGATCCTCTCGCTCTTCCGTGACTACATTTTTGTCCTCCTTACTTTGATGACAAAAGTGACACTGTTTTGTAGAATATGTAATTAATCTTGATCTAATAGGCCGCAAGATGTTCACCTCACTTGTGCTCAGACCACACTGTGCTGTCTCTTCCTGTCAAACAAGTGATGTGTGCTTCACTCACTGCTCCACTGTTGCAGACCTTCATCTGTCTCACACAATCAGACAATTGAGGCAGTCATCATTGTCGTTACTGGTTCCTCCATCAAAACATACCAGTTGTAGGAAGACACTTACAAATGGATGAACACATGATCTTCATTGCGTAAGAAAACAGCTTGGCTGGAATGGTAACTGCTGTCACCAACATGACATACAAAAGCTCAAAGCATTTTCATATAATAGAGCGTCAGCTCCAGTTGCCTCCTGAGTCTATCGGGTTGAAGCATAGATAACATTTGGCTCCTGCTGTCTTCTTTTTGCTTTCGGTCGAATAGTCACTGCTGCGTAGTTCACGTCATCATCATGGCCCACATTCTGTGAAAACAGTATTAACAGTCTTAATATGGTGACTCAAATATAACCCCTTCTATATGAACTTTAGCTACAAATGCTACACTGTTCTTTGTAAAACTCCCTTAAATTCATACTTTAAGGAGAACCTTTGTTGTGCTGGAAGCTGGTCGTTAATGTTACAAACACCATTTCTAAACTAAAGTCAGCTACTGTTGCTCTCTGTTAATGGATCAGAGAGGGGAACTGAGACAAGGCACTTGAGAACGTGCAGGAAGACACGTACTTTGGACTGGCAGAAAATCAACCAAAGTCCTTCACACATAAATCCAACAGCTTAAACAAATCATCCACAGGCTTGTACAGGCAACCAAGAGAGATGGGCAAGGCCTCATGTTCACATCATGCTACAGTCTTTTAACATATGGCAAATAAAAAGTGAATACTACATGTAAATTTCTTCAAATTGTTACTCAGAGCTCCTTCAAAGGATTGTGATAAATAAATTCACCGTTCGGGACATTTTATATACCAGAAATAAACTTGTTAGTGCTCTCTAGCAGACCTCAAATGTAATTTGGACTAATCAGCCAATATTCTTGGAAAATATATATATAGTACATATATAAAAATAAAGTGATTTGTAAGGGAGAAATGAATGTGAGCCCAAACAATACAGTTCTGTATGTTTTTCATTTTGGCAATACAATATATAAAACTATATAATACTAAAATTGGATTCACCTTTCGTTGCTCTGGATTCTGGTTTTCCTCAAGAGCTATGTGACAAAAACAAGACATCTGGTCAGTTTTCCAGCATATTGACAAAATGTAAAAGAATTTCCACTGGCAACAAGACATAGTAACTGAAAAAGTACCTGTCTGAAGTTTCCTGACTTTAACAACCAGACCGATGATGACCAGGACGAGGACAACAGTCAGAGCACCCAGGATCACACTTGTCAGCATTGCTATTCCGTCAGACTCTCCTACACGAGAGATCCTTAAATTAGAATCTAATTTTACCCTGAATGGTTTGAGACCAAGTCGAAATAAAAATTTAGCTTTAATTGTTTCAACTTCAAACATGTCATAATCTGAAAAATGAAAGAAATCTTTATGGAATCTCACTTTTATCTCCACTGTCCTCGTCACCAGGTGGCTCATTGCTGCCTTTTAAAGAAAAAGAGTGAGGATAAAAGTAGCCTTTTTGTTTTGACAGATTTACATCTTGATTAAATGTAGCCATTGTTTTAATAGCCACTTTGTTTTTTGTGTTGTAATAAGACATTTATGGAAACACACAATACATGTAAATGAACAACGAATGAAAAGACTAGAATGACCTTACCTTTGACATTTAAACGTGTGACACTGAAAGTGATAATTCCACTAGTGTAAAATCCACAGAAATACAGTCCTGCATCAGATTTAACCACAAAATGCATTTTGAGAGAGACAGTGTTGCTGCTGCTTCTCATTTCAAATTTCCCATTTTGAAATCCTTCGCAGTATTTAGCTTCTTTGGAGTGGATCATGACAGAGACACAGCTGACCTCGGTTCTGTCGACCAGTCTGAACCAGAAGATCACCGCACCATTGTTGTAGGTGTTGTTGCACCACAGTGTGACTCCTTCACCAGACTGAGCCTCCACAGTCTGAGACTGAGAGACTGAGGCAGAGATCCAGCCTGAAACAAACAGCAGAAAACAAAAAAAGGAGCGTGAACATTTTAAAACTGGATAAATGTTTACACAAGTGAATGGTAATTCATTCTCAATACTCACTAACGCTGCAGAGACTCAAAGCGGCTATCAAAGTGAAGTTCATCATGGTGCGTGTTGCTGTTACTCTGCAATATCCGCAACTGAACTGTGCTCCAGTCAGGGTGCTTGTAATGCAAAGAGGTGGGGTGTGTCATAAGTTCCTTATCCTGTTCATCAAACTGACCACAAACCTGCTGTCAGGAAGAAAAGTGTTGATGTAGAATGTTACGTTATTCTTCTGATGGTGTTATTTTTATTATACAATGTGAGATTATATAAGAATGTCAAATCTAATCTAGTCATCCAAAATGAAAAAAAAAAAAACATACAATTTTTGTTTGACCAAAGCAACAAAATTATGCTGATCATCAGATGGTTTGTAGGTTTTCCTTATTTTTCCTTCCATTTCAGACAGAGGAAAACCTTTTCTTGTCTTATAAGGTGGTAAATGCTGGAGATGGTATCGGAGGTGTTTTTGCTAGGCTGATTTAAGATAGTGATTTTAATTACAGATTAACTAGACTTTTAAAAAGTAGAGGTTATAGAGAGGATAATAGTAGTAGTTGATGTTGATTGTTTCCACTAACATGGTATGGCATGCTGTACTGTAAAGGTTCTTGTTTCCAACACTTTCATGCCATATTGAGAGCAGGTGAGTGGTTTGCTTCCCTTGCAGCTTTAAAATTTGACATTTCCTTCAACCACGGAGGCGCTTTTCTTCTGAATTTGCTCGACAGAAAAATTCCAGGGTGAGGCCGACACATCTAATAAGAAAAGCCATCAACCTTGCAGACTCTGCTGGTGGAGGACCTATCTGCATCCTGATTTGATCCCAACTCCGTTATTGTTGTGATTTTTTTCTGCTGTTGCCATTCTCCATCTGTACCCCAGGTCCTCTCAGGTTTTACTACCAACTGTCAGTAGACATTTCAGACTCCTCTGCATCTTCCAATTTCTGCTCCCAGTCTGTGGCCTCTGTATCATCAGCCACAGGCCTTTCTCCCATTTAGCTAGCCTCAGTATCATCTCCTCTCGCCTTCCTCTCATTTGGCTCGCCACTGGTCCACTACCCTCCGGCCTGCACCTCAGTTACTTAGCCTGCTGCCTGTCTCCCTCTTTGCAGGCTCCTTCTGGATCTCCTGTTGTTTGGTTTTCACTACCCTCCAGAATGGTCCCATCTAAGTGGCTACCCGCCACATCAGTCCTGTTCATGTCACAGGCAGACTACCCTCCAGATAATTTCCACCCATCTGCCCTGCCTACAGGTTGTAGTCCACCTCAGAGTTCCCTGCAGCCTCCTCCTGCTTTCCAGTTGCACAGCTGCCCACCTGTGGTCTCCTGCTTCTACATCTTTCAGAACCAAGGCCCACCGTACTTGACATTCTGGCATTCCTAGTGACTTGAAGCGATGTCCGGACCCAACCCCTTGATGAAGTGGCACTGTTACAACGGCTGCCTCAGTCCTGTTGCGCTGATTCTCCCACTCTCGACCACAATCCCATTCCAAGAGTCCTCTGCATTCCCTGATGCTCCCAGACTTTCGCACCCCTCCCAGTATCCCGACTCTCACATGCACCAATATCCCCAAATCTGAGTCTCGTGTTACTTTGTGCTCTGCTTTCCATCTTGAATATGAACCTGCCTGCACCCTTTTCCCTTTCCCATTCCTGTTTATCCCAGAGATTCCTTGTCACTTCTGTCTGGACTTGCTGTCTTTGCCTGTAAGCTTATATATCAACTTTTACATGTAAAACCACTGACTTGACCTGCTGACCCTGTCTGCCAGGTTGTCTGCCTTCGTGTCCTTCCAATTGCTGCTTCGTACAAACTCCTTGACTCATACAAGTATGTGTCCAGACAGAGCCTGATGGTCTAAGATGGGCAGAGAGCACCACAGAAGAGGAGTGGCTGTTCTATTTCATTTAATATGTTCTGCATGGCTCACTTCTATGACCATGAAAACATCAAATTGATACACACTCTTATCCTCTGATGTCTTAATCAGTCTGGAAGCAGAAACCCTAGGATGGTGTCAGGAAAATGAGTGCTGATTCAAACATTTAGGCTCAAGGAGCACACACTTCTATACACAGACGTACACACTCAAAAGCAGAACAAAGATTCACACAGCTTGGGCACATAACTTGATTGTATATGATAGCTGAGAGGCGTCTTAAAATACCATGAGGAGAATGTTTCACTGAAGACCAGTGATGACGTCAAGCTGAGCTGTTAATTCCTGGTACTATTTTGAACTCATACCGGATGATATTAGTTCTTACTAGTGAGAATGTGTGCGTTAGTTCTGGCAGGATGAAATATTGAGAGCAGCTTGGGGTAGCTCGGTCTGCGGGTTTATTTCAAGCCAAACCGACACTAGTGACTGAGAATATTGTCAGAATATTAAAGTTGTACTACAGGCAGCAGTTTGTCTCTATGATCCTCTCGCTCTTCTGTGACTACATGTTTGTCCTTGTTACTGTGATGATAAAGGTTACACTGCTTTGTAGAATGTGTAGACTACAATATAGTACAGTACTGAGTATATTTAAGATATCATTTAGAGAATATTGTAAATCCAAGAGGAAACTGACAGGTCTTTAATCTAAAAGGCCTCAAGATTTTCACCTCACTTGTGCTCAGACCACACTCTGCTGTCTTTTCCTGTCAGACAAGTGATGTGTGCTTCACTCACTGCTCCACTGTTGCAGACCCTCATCTATCTCTCACTATAAGACAGTTGGGGCAGTCATCATTGTCCTTACTGGCTCCTCCATCAAAACATACCAGTGGCAGAAAGACACTTACAAATAGATGAACACATGATCTTTATTGCGTAAGAAAAGAGTTTGGCTAGAATGATAACTGCTGTCACCAACATGGCATACAAAAGCTGAAAGCATTTTCATATAATAGAGCATCAGCTCCAGTTGCCTCCTGAGTCTATCTGGTTGAAGCATAGATAACATTTGGCTCCAGCTCTCTTCTTTTTGTTTTCGGTCGAATTGTCACTGCTGCATAGTTCACGTCATCATCATGGCCCACATTCTGTGAAAACAGTATTAACAGTCTTAATATGATGAATCAAATATAACCCCTTCTAAATGACCTTAAGTTACAAATGGTACAATATTCTTAGTAAGACTCCCTTAAATTCATACTTTAAGGAGAACCTTTGCTGTGCCATTGCTAAACTAATGTCAGCTACTGTTGGTCTTTGTTAATGGATCAGAGAGGGGAACTGAGACGAGACACGTGAAAACATCAATAAAGACTTATCCTTTGGACTTGCAGAAAATCGACCAAAGTCATTCACACATGAATCCAGAGTCCAGCAGCATTAAACTGTTTAAACAAATCATCCACAGGCTTGTATAGGCAACCAAGAGAGAGGTGGAAGGTATGATCTTCACATCGTGCCACAGTCTGCTCACATATGGCCAATAATAAGTGACTAATACATATGAATTGCTTCAAATTTTTTCTCAGCGTTCCTTTAAAGGATTGTGACAAATACGTTTACTTAGTGGGATATTTTACTCGCCAAAAATAAACTTCTTTGTGCTCTCTAGTGGACTTCAAATATAATTTGGTAATATCTGGACTAATCATCTGATATATAGACCTCATAGATGAAAATATACACTACCTACATACAAATACACAAGCCAATGTGGTCTGATAGAATACAGTTCTGACTGTTTTTCGGTTCGGCTCTATCAAACAATATACAGTCAACAAAAGTATCAAAAGTGGAATCACCTCTCTTTGTTCTGGATTCTGGTCTTCCTTAACAGCTATGTGACACAAAGAAAACATTTGGTCAGTTTTCCAGCATACTGACAAAAGTTAACATGATTTCCACTTGAAACAAGACGGAGACAGTAACTGAAAAAGTACCTGTCTGAAGTTTCCTGACTTTCACAACCAGACCAACAATGACCAGTACGAGGACAACAGTCAAAGCACCCAGGATCACACTTGTCAGCATTGCTATTCCGTCAGAGTCGACTACAAGAAAGTTAATATAGGCTCAGCATTACTAACTGAATGTAGCTCAACTATTTGACCTGGAAATAATTGAAAACTTACTCTTACTCTTACTTTCACCCTCCCTGCCATCATCATGTGGCTCATCGCTGCCTTTAATAAAATAAAGACAACCTTTGTTTTGATTTTGTTTTGACAGATGTCCACCAAAATGAAAAAGAAACAAAGAAAAAAAAAGACTTTCTTGCATACAGGATGTTGTTTTCAGACAATAAAAAAAATTGTACAATATAAGCAGAAAAGAGCGAACTGAACAGAGAGAACGAAAGAGAAAAAGACAGTAATCTTACCATTAACCTTTAAACGTATGGGAGTCAAAACTGGAATGCCATTTCTGAAAAATCCACAGTAATACAGTCCAGAGTCAGATGAATCCACGTTTTTGATGTTGAGAAAGACAGTGGACATGTTGGATTTCACTTCAAATTTCCTTTTTTCATATCCATCACAGGCTGTAACGTTGCTTCCATAATTCAACTTAACAACAATGCAGCTGATCTTGGTTCTGTTGACCAGTCTGGACCAGAATGTTTGAGTATCATAATCTGAAATGTTGTTGCACTGCAGTGTGACTTCTTCACCAGGCTGAGCCTCCACAGTCTGATACTGAGAGACTGAGGCAGAGATAAAGCCTGAAACAAAAGCAGATAACAAAAAAAAGGAACATGAACATTTTCCTTTGGATAAATGTTTAAATAAGTGAACAGTTATTAATTCCCAATACTCACTAATGCTGCAGAGACTCAAAGCTGCTATCAAAGTGAAGTTCTTCATGGCGTGTGTTGCTGTTACTCTGCAATGTCCGCAACTGAGCTGTGCTCCAGTCAGGGTGCTTTTAATGCAAAGAGGTGGGGTGTGTCTTAAGTTCCTTAACCTGTTCATCAAACTGACCACAAACCTGCTGCCAGGAACAAAAGAGTTGACGCAGAATGTTCCGTTATTCTTCCGATGGTGTTATTTTTACAATACAATGTATGATTATATAAGAATTTCAAATCTAATCCCATCATCCAATATCAGAAATGCAAACAATTTTTGTGTAACCAAAGCAATAAAAATGATCTCGACCATCAGATGGTTCTCAGGTTGTCCTTATATTTCCTTCCTTTTTATACAGTTGTGTAGAAGCAATTTACCCCCTTGTCTTCATGACTGTATCATCACCAGTGAACCAAATGGAGTGTTCTGCACAGGGAAACATTTTTTGTCTTTTAAGGTGGTACATGCTGGAGATAGTATTGGAGGTGTTTTTGCCAGGCTGACTAAAGATAGTGATTTTAGTTTCAGATTTACTAGATATTTTGAAAATAGCGGTTATACAGTGTTTAATAGTAGTAGTTGATCCTCATTATTTCTACTAAGACAGTATGGCATGCTTTACTGCAAAGATCCTTGTTTCCAACACTTTTATACATGCCATATTGAGAGCAGTTGAGTGGTTTGCTTCCCTTGCATCTTAAAAATTTGACAGTTCCTTCAACCATAGACAGACTTTTCTCCTGAATATGCTGGAAAGTGCCACATTTTTCCAGGGCGAGGCCGACACATCTTAAAAACAAAGCCATTAACCTTCAGACTCTGCTGGTGGAGGATGTATCTGCATCCTGATTTGATTCCAACGTCCTTATTTTTGTGATTCTTTGCTGCCGTTACCATTCTCCATCTGTACCCCTGGTCCCCTCAGGTTTTCCGACCAACCGCCAGTAGACATTTCAGACTCCTCTACATCCTCCAATTTCTGCTCCCAGTGTGGAGCCTCTGTATCGTCAGCCACAGGCCTGTCTCCCATTGAGTTAGCCTCTGGTCCACTACCCTCTGGCCTGCACTTCAGTTACCTACCTCACTTCCTGTCTCCCTTGTGCAGGCTCTTGCTGGATCTTCTGTTTATTGGTTTTCTTGGCTACCCTCCAGATCAGTCCTGTTCATGAAACAGGCATCCAGACCACCCTCAAGAGAATTTCCACCCATCTGCCCTCCCTACTGGTTGTAGTCCACCTCAGAGTTCCCTGACCACTTCCTCAAGCAGCCTCCATCTGTTTTCCAGTTGCACAGCTGCTCACCTGAGGTCTCCTGCTTCTACACCTTTCAGAACCAAGGCCCACCGTACTATATGTTGCTTTATCAGGTTTAAGCCAGCAAATGCTTCCTAGAGAGCATGACTTTGTATGTTTATCTAAGCAATGATGTTTTCACCAGGATGGACTGGCCAAGTGACGCTAGTGTTGGCCCTCACAGCTTGAATACACTCTCTGACCTAAAGTGGCACCAACAGGGTGACACCTTTTTGGGGCTGTGCTTTCATTCAGGCTCTCTCAGTTATGTTTTCAAGGCTGCTCAGTTTGATAAGTCCTTGTTGTATCAACTTCTTCAAGACTCAGCTCCTTTTGTTTATCTGTACTTCTGAAGATGTACCATGAAGAAGGAAGGACGCCTGAACATGTCGTCCACACACTAATGAGATGCTGTTTTTGGCATTAGGGCCTAAACAATGTTAGTTGTGTTAGAGACTGACTCCAGTTAAGCCTTTGAAACATACAAAGCAAAGTATTTAAAACCTTTTTTCAAAGACTTCTACTGAAGCACATAACCAGTGTCAGTGTGAAAGTTGTGCAGCTTTTGCCGCCTGTGGTTTCAATACTGAGAAGTGAAGGCCAGTCTAACTGTTTTTGACCTCAGTGGAAAATAACGGGGGGAGGGGGCACAAGTCTTGTTGCACACCCACATGTGCACGCAAACACAGCCAGAGCTGCTTATTGAAACATTTTCAACATTTCAATTTGAATAAATTTACATCACCCCACCCACCTCCCAGCAGCCTCCCCTATATGGATATTCAACAATCATCAGTGTCTTTACAGTTCCCTCCTCCATCAAACGTCAAGTGGGTGTTTCTTTAATTCAGATAACCGTAATGTTGCTTTACCGCACATTAGCTGTAAATAAGTGGGCAGTGGCGAGGGTGTGTGTTTTCATCTAGGTCCTTCCCTGAACTCAGCACTCACTGATTCTAGTTCCTCCCCCAGCTCCATTCAGCAGACAACATGGAGGATAGCTGCTACAGTCAAGCTGATAAACAGTATCAACGGATAAATCCATACTTTATTCCTCAAAGTTAAAAAGTAATCTCTGAGCTCTACTCCTGTCGGTAAACAGCTCTGGATCAGAGCAGAATCTGGTGTCTAAAGGTTGATGTTGCTTTGAAAGTAAGGTACCCAAATAAGTGTGTCTGAAGCAGAGATTGACATAGAGGTCATAGGTAGTGCTGTCACTCGTTGTCTTTGAGAACAGCAGGTTGTGTGATGTTTGTGGCTGAAGTCTTCCTGTGGTGGGGACTTTATTTTTCATTCAGACAGACAATGATCGTCACCACAGAGAATCGGCTTATTCCATCGCTCCTATGTCCATTCAGTAGAAATAAACAGACTGACATTCTTTATTCAACACAATATAGGTTACTTTAAATGTTTACTTTTATACATTGCTGCAAAGCTTTGACCTGTGAGGCCTCCTGACTTACTGACACCACACTGTGCTGTCTCTCTCTTCTCCTCCCTCCATTTGACTCTCCCTATGAGTAGGTGTGACAGTCATCAATGTCCTTTGTGTGATATAGACTTTGGCCAATAAAGAAGAAGAGGCAACCATTATCAAAGCATGCAGATTGATATGTCTCCACTTGTGCATGGTCAAGGCAGCTTGCTCGAGCATGCGCCTGGACGGGTGAAGATAGAATCTTGCATGGATGGTGGTTTAAGAGCTGATGATTTTTGTGCATGCTCAGATGTTAAACTCTTTCTCCTGTTTTATCCCTCTCTCTGTGAGAACACTCACACATTACAGCGCTGCTGGGATATTAGGATGTGTGCTACAGCATGGGAAGTCTGTCAGCAACACATCCATCAAATGTGGCATCAAAACAAACTGTGTTAACTGTTGCATTTTTTTGTTGTTGTCTGCATTTTTAGACCACACTCAGAGAGAAACGCCTTCAGAGAAAATAGAACTGATGTCTTCCTGTGGTTGAGACAGCTCTTTCGGCTGATACTGTACATACACGACTGTGGTGTGGCCTACACATAGTATTGATATTCAAAGGAAAGATTCTGTGGTTTTATTCTTATCAGGGGATGTGAAGTGTGACAGGGCCTGTGCTCATCAGAAAAATGGTCAGATCGGTCGAAAGCAGCTTATGTGGCCATAGTGATTATTACTGTAGCAAAGGAGGAAGTCAGGTGACGTGGTATTAAGAGCAAACTGTATACTGTATACAGAAGGCTGGAGAATGAGGTGGATGAATGGGTAACACAAACACAGGACTCTGACCCAGGAGACCACTGAGTTATTTGACCTAAAACAGTGTGAAGATGTGTTGTCCATCAGACATGCTTGTTGGATGGTCCCCACGATGACTTTCTGACCTCAGATGAAGGGGATCTGTGTCCAACTTTTTCTCTCTCTCTCTCTCTTAAACCGCAGATCTGACATTTACACCCAGTTCAAGCCTTGATGGTTCAACTTTTTGTGGGTGAGAGAGGAGCCTGAGTTTGAACCTCTCTCTCTTTTTTCTTTGTTCACACATGTATTTCTGTCAACTGTGTGAACTGCTGCAACTGATACGCCTGCCTTGTGGGACAGACTGCTTAAAAATGCTCTCTAATACCCATATTGAAACAACATGGCAGTTCCCCTCATGTTAACAGCCAGCAACTGTGAGGCTGTTGAAAAGCACTTCAGATGATCGTAGTAACTAAATTCCTTGTATTTTTAAATAATTTTAACTGAGTTGAAGTCAAAAGTAATGTGACATTTTTTAAATATGCATTGAGATTATCAAGTACATATCACTGTGATTATAATTGTAAAGTGTCATTCTGACTAGTCAACTTTTCACAAGTGTGACAGATGGGTGTCAGTCTGCCAGAAATGTGAAGATACAGATGTGATCCCTGATTCAGACTTTCAACACAGTGCAAGGTCCAACAAAAGGCATGTGGGTGTCATAAATATTCACAAGCACAACAAGCAAATAGATTAAAATAGCTTTTATTTTTTAATTCAGGCATGTAACAGTTGAAATGTCCAGTTCATTTATTTCAGACTTCATTTCCACAGTGCGTTGATCTAACAGACCTCGCGGTTTTCCCTTCAGTTGTGCTCAGACCACACTGCGCTGCCTCTTCCTGTCAAACAAGTGAGGTGAACCTCACTCACTCCTCCACTGCTGCAGACCTCTATCTAACTATGCTCGATCTGGACAGTGACCAAGGTCAGACAAAACTAGCGAGAAACGATAAGACAAGCACAAGCAAAAGTCAGCGATTTAGTCATTTGGTTATTTGACCTTCTTGCAATAATAAAATGTAACTCCGCCCACCCAACAAAGAACACAACAGCAGATTTAATATGATAAAAGCATCAGTTGAACTCTGAACCCTTCTGAGTCTGTCTGCTGGCAGTATAAATGATATGAGTTTCCACTTCTCTCTCTGATGCAGGCCTCCTGCTTCTTACTGATGTCGGGTAAAATCTCACAGCTGCATCCTTCAGCTGATCAGAGAGCAGATTCTGTAGACAGTACACAGTTACACATGTCACACAGAAGATTTTGTTAGTAAAGCAAGATCATGACTTGGAGGGATTTTGATCTTCAACATGTGAAGACATGTGACAGTAAAGAAAAAAACTTGATTCACCTCACACTGTTGTGGATTATTTTCTTCAGTGGCAGCTGAATGATAGAGACAAGGGCACAAAGCAGTTTTGTAGTGTTTCATCATACTGACTCAGATTTTACCCAGAATTTGTAAAAACAATCAAGTGAAAATAAAACATTCTCCTGAAGTACCTGTCTGAAGTTTCCTGACTTTCACAACCAGACCGATGATGACCAGTACAAGGACAAAAGTCAGAGCACCCACGATCACACTCGTCAGCATTGCTATTCCTCCAGACTCTCCTACAAGAGAGATCATTAAGTTAGAATCTAATTTCAAGTCAAACTTTTTCACCTACAAAAATTTCATAATCTGCAAAATGAAAGAAATCTTTATGGAATCTCACTTTTATCTCCGCTGTCCTCGTCACCAGATGGCTCATTGCCGCCTTTTAAAGAAAAAAAGTAAGGATACAAGTAGCCTTTTTGTTTTGACAGATTTACATCTTGGTTAAATTTAGTCAATGTTTCAATAGCCACTTTGTCTTATTAAAACACAAAAAACAATTATGGAAACACACAATACATATAAATGAACAATGAATGAAAAGGAAAGACTAGAATTATCTTACCTTTGACATTTAAATGTGTGACACTGAAAGTGATAATTCCACCAGTGTAAAATCCACAGAAATACAGTCCAGCATCAGATTTAACCACAAAATGCATTCTGAGAGAGACAATGTTGTTGCTGCTTCTCATTTCAAATTTCCCATTTTGAAATCCTTCGCAGTATTTAGCTTCTTTGGAATGGATCATGACAGAGACACAGCTGACCTCGGTTCTGTTGACCAGTCTGAACCAGAATATCACCGCACCATTGTTGTGGGTGTTGTTGCACCGCAGTGTGACTCCTTCACCAGACTGAGCCTCCACAGTCTGAGACTGAGAGACTGAGGCAGAGATCCAGCCTGAAACAAACAGCAGATAACAAACATGAAACATGAACATTTCCTTTAAATAAATGTTTAAATAAGTAAACGGTAATATAATGGCAATACTCACTAAAGCTGCAGAGAGTCAAAGCTGCTATCAAGGTGAAGCTCTTCATGGCGCGTGTGGCTGTAACTGTGCAATGTCCGCAACTGAACTGTGCTCCAGTGCTTTCAGGGTGCTTTCAACCGAAGAGGTGGGGTGTTTTTTAAGTTGCTTATGCTGTTCATCAAACTGACCACAAACACGCTTTCAGGAAGAAAACGTGCTGGCGCAGAATGCTCTTCAGATATTCTTCAGATGGTGTTATTTTATAAAAATAACACCAATAGAAGAACAATAGAATTTTTTGTTGCATACAAATGACACATCAGAACTTTTATGCAAGATTATCAAATTCAATCTCATCATCCAATGTAAAAGATACACACAACTTCTGTTACATCAGGCAACAAAAATGATCTCATCAGATCATCAGATGGTTCTGAGGTTGTCTCTGTGTTTAAATCTTACATTTTTGTGTAAGTTGTCCTTATGTTTCCTTCCATTTCAGACAGCTGTGTAGAAGCAATTTTCATTCACCGCCTTGTGGCCATGACTGTATCATCACCAGTGAACTAAATGGAGGTGGTTCCACACAGGGAAACCTTTTTTTTTTGTCTTAGTATAAGGTGGTACATGCTGGAGGTGGTATTTTTGTTTTTTCCTCTGACTTGAGCTAGTGAAATTAATGTCAGATTTTAACCACATTTTCAAAAAGTAACGGTTATACAGCCTTTTATAGTCGTAGCAGCTGATATTGATTGATTCCATTACCACAGTATGGCATGCTTTACTGTAATGATGTTTCCAGCACTTTTAAACTGTACATACTATATTGACAGCAGAGGAGTGATTTGCTTCCCTTGCAACTTTAACCACATCTTTCCAGCGTGAGGCCGACACATCTAAAAACAGAGCCATAAACCTGGTGGAGGACACATCTGTATCCTGATTCGTTTCCCACTTAGCCCATTTTTCTGAAGCTTTGCCGCCATTGGCATTATCCATCCGTCCCCCAGATGCCCTCTGAATTTCCAGACCAGTCATTCCAGACTCCCCTGCATCTTCCAATTTCTGCTCCCAGTCTGTAGCCACTGTATCAATGGCCATTAGCCTCTTGCCTGCACATCAGTTACCCAGCCCACTGCCTGTCTGCACCTGTGCAGCCTCCTGGTGGACCTTCTGTTGTTGGGTTCTCTTGGCTTACCTCCAGAGTGGTCCCACCTAAGTTGTAACACTCCAGATCAGTCATGTCTATGTCACAGGCATCCGGACCACCCTCCAGAGAAACTCCTCTCATCGGCCCTGCCTTCTTGTTGTAGTCCATGTTAGAGTTCCCGGCAACTTGCTCAAGCAGTCTCCTCCTGCTCTTCAGATGCACAGCTGCTGACCTGAGCTCTGCTGCTACCCAGACCCACTCTACTTAAGGCGGTACACACTACAGGATAATCGGAATGATTTTCATCCCGATTTCCCCCTTACGATCAATGCCAGCCAAGGCCCGATTATCTGATGTTTGCAAATGACATCGTGTCCTCCAACTCGTGCTGTAAGGCATACAGCCCACACTCTCGCCTTCTCCATGACTTTTCCCACAGTTGTTTTGTTTTGTTTTTGTTTTTTTCAGCCTAAAACAACCACCACTGCATCTTCCGCTTCGTCCACCATGTTTGTTTAAACTGAAGTCACGTTTGACCATGCGAGATTTGTAATATTGAGCCTGAAGAACCTGATACTCTGCTGAAGAATTAGTTAGTGTGTGGTGTGCACTACGGAGAACGCCACACATTATAAGATCAACAGAGAGAGATCTAGTGCGATCTGTCTTTTGTTGTCATCAAGTGTGTGGTCTCCTAATCTGTGAAGGTTTGAAAAATCCTGTAGTGTGTACCTGCCATCAGTATTTTTTAAACCAAAACAATCATTCTGCTATAGCAACAGAAAGAACAACATCAAAGCAGAAAATCTAAGGAGAATGCACAAAGCCCCGGTGATGTCATGAATTTTAGAATGTTCAGATGCTATAAATGTAGGACCTGACTTTATAGATTCATTTGTAACCAGACCGTCACCATGAGAGGAAGGAAAAGCAGAAAAGACTGCGGTACCGAAGAAGGAGGCAGGATGAGAGATCGCTCTCGGGGAAGGAGAAGAAAGAGAAGCGTGAGCAAAGAGGACACAAAGGCCCAGCAGAGTGGGGAAAAAATGGCCGAGAAGAAGAAAGAGACTAAGAAGGTTCTAGAAAGTACCACGACTTCGGATCAAATCCTAGCTGACAAGCCGAAAGAGGACACCAAGAAGATCGCCTCTGCCATTAAAAAGACAGGGACTCCTCTGGAGATTGAGCGCCACTGCTGGCAGCTAGACACCTGGCTGCTGGACGAGACGGACGAATCCAAACCTCTCGTTGAGGATCAGATGGAGGAGCAGATGGACAAGGAAAGTACATCCCTCATTCAGGCCACCAAGGGCTGCAAGCAGACTGTGCAGGATATGCAACAGGAAGAAGAGGAGCCTGTGAAAAGACCCCAGGTTTCCCATCAAGCCCAGCTTGAGGGGAACAGAAAGGAAACCAGGAAGATCGCAGCTGCCCTGAAAAAGGCAGAGGATCTTCTGGAGACTGAGCGCCTCTGCTGGCTGCAGGAGAAACTCTCATTGCTGGAGGAGATGGAAAAATCTGCAGCTCTCTATGAGGCTCAGCTGGATGAGCAGAAATGCAAGAACAAAACCCTCGCGGCTGCTCTGAAAAACGTTGAGCAGAAGCTGGAGAGTCATCAGGTGGAGTGGCAGGAGGAAAAGACCTCCCTCATTCAGGCCACAGAAGGCTTCAAGAAGACTCTTCAGGATATGCAACAGGAAGCAAAGGAGGCTGTGGAAAGATCTCAGGCTTCCCATCAAGCCCAGCTTGAGGAGCAACGAGAGGAAACCAGGAAGATCGCAGCTTCCCTGGAAAAGGCAGAGGATCTTCTGGAGACTGAGCGCCTCTGCTGGCAGCAGGAGAAAATCCCCCTGATAGAGGAGATGGAGAAATCTGCAGCTCTATATGAAGCTCAGCTGGATGAGCAGAGATGCAAGAACAAAACCCTCGCGGCTGCTCTGAAAAACGTTGAGCAGAAGCTGGAGAGTCATCAGGTGGAGTGGCAGGAGGAAAAGACATCCCTCATTCAGGCCACAGAAGGCTTCAAGAACACTCTTCAGGATATGCAACAGGAAGCAAAGGAGGCTGTGGAAAGATCTCAGGCTTCCCATCAAGCCCAGCTTGAGGAGCACAGACAGGAAACCAGGAAGATCGCAGCTGCCCTGGAAAAGGCAGAGGATCTTCTGGAAACTGAGCGCCTCTGCTGGCAGCAAGAGAAAATCCCCCTGATGGAGGAGATGGAGAAATCTGCAGCTCTCTATGAGGCTCAGCTGGATGAGCAGAAATGCGAGAACAAAACCCTTGTGGCTTCTTTACGGAATGTTGAGCAGAAGCTGGAGAGTCATCAGATGGAGTGGCAGCAGGAAAAGACATCCCTCATTCAAGCCACAGAGGATCTCAAGAAGACGCTGCAGGAAAAGGAGCAGGACTGGGAGGAGAAAGAAAGCTCCTTGAGGTCCCAACTGGAAGATCTCCTGAGCAAGAAGAAGAAAAAGAAGAAGTGGTACAGATGGTTCTTATGTTTGGCCTGATTCATGTTCAGGAACTGTGACTGAATCAAACACACGCCTGAGCTATAGGTGGTTTTCCCCGGGTGCTCCGGTTAGCCAACCTTTATTAAAGAAGAAATTCTTTAATAAAAACTGAAAAAAAAGTTCAATTAGTTCAGGCGTGTGAAACCGGGTACCGGTTCCTGATCTGGGTCTTACTTTCTATACTTCTAAATGAACCATTAAAATGTCCATTAGTCTTTGCACCATCCACGCCAAAAGGATCGCCATTGGCCGGTCGAGATCACAACAACACAAAGGCTCTTTTAAGAGCCACCTGACAACACCAGACTATACAGTATCAGTAGAACCAGTACCCGTTCCTGATCTGGGTCTGCAAGGGACTCCATCTAAGTTTTCAACGCTAATTGTCCTTTGCCGCTGAAATGGTGAGCTTTGAAGGCTTTCTTCTGTGAGCCAGTCACGTCACCATGGCAACTACAGGAACCACGCCACCCCACAGCGACGAAGCGATAAGATGGATAACCACTTGTACACCTAGTAATACTAGTTCTAAGTGTATCTTTTGATTTTAATCCATGTAGCTACATTTGTTTTCGTCATAATTTGAACCAGAATAAAACAAGCCAAAGGCATTTCTTAACAGAACATTATTGTATATCATGAGTTACTTATTTCATCAAATGGCTATAACAGCTTTCAACCTCTCCTTGTCCCTCATACTTTGAGCTACAGACAACATTCCAACTTTTAAAGAGGAGTAACAAGACTATTCAGAATCAGAAATCCTTTAATGTCCCGCAGACAGGGAAATGTTTGTCGCAACAGCAGAATATTACAAGATACAGAGCAATGGCAAAATAAATTGGGCATGTATTCAGCTTTTTAAGATCTTTCACGAATCAGTTGAATCAGTTTTGGTTTAAATCAGTTTAAGTTTTAAGGATGTAGTGCGTACCCGCCAGTAGTTTTCCAGCATCCTGAATGAGGGGGCACCTATAGCTCAGCGGGTCGAGAGGTCGACTAGTGATCAGAAGGTTGCCGGGCATGTCGAAGTGTCCTTGAGCAAGATACTGAACCCCACATTGCTCATCAGTGTGGGCCCTGCGATGAGCTGGCGACTTGTGCAGGGAGTACCCTGAGACCACAAGGGGTGCGTCAGTCCTGTCCTGCTTATTCTGCCTGTCTCAACCACATTCCCATTCCATGAGGCCCCTGCATTTCTATAAAATTCATTGCGGTTCTCCATGCATCCACCAAACCCTATACCATCCCACTCCTCCCAGTATCCTGACTCCACTGTGTGTCTCATGTAACTTTGTGCTCCCCTTTCCAGCCTCCTGAATATGTACCTGCCTTCACCCTTTCCCTTTCCCATTCTGTCAACCCTCCCCAAAATTCCTTGTCACTTCTGTCTGGACTTGCTACCTTTGCCTCTATGCTTACATATACATTTTTAAAAGTAAAACCACTGACTTGACCTGCTGACCCTGCACAAATGTGTCTGACCAAAACCTGATGGTCTAAGATGGACAGAGAGTACACCAAGGGGGTTTTTAACTGTTCTATTTAATTTACCATGGCGTGCATGGCTTACCTTCATGATAATTAGAAACAACAACGTGATGCACACTCTTATCATCTGGTGTCTCAATGGTTCTGGTGCCTCATCCACTCACTTTGAAAAGGTAGGAGGAAGCTGAAACCCTGCAGTGGTGTCAGTTGTGGTCACAGCCTGGCTTAACCAGCTTCAATCACCCCTTCAAGTAAGCATGCAAAGATCCAAGATGGGTTGTGTGTTTCACCAGTAGGCCCTCTTCCTTGTCTTTTGCTGGGATCAGGAGGAGGATCAGACCCTCTTCCTTGTCTTTCGTTGAATGAATTTTACTTTTAATCAATTCTGTTTTTAAGTCATAGCACATATTTTCATGTTATGCTATCATAGTTAGAATATTCAGTTTGTATATTGATGTCCCGTATAACCTCTACACAGCTCCAGAGACTAGTTTTTTTCTCAGTCAGAATTCGCTGCTTCATTTCAGATTCTTTTATTAGAAAGCTTTGATCTAACAAGCGTCAAGTTTTTCACCTCCATTGTGCTCAGACCACACTGTGCTATCTCTTCCTGTCAAACAAGTGATGCGTGCTTCACTCACTCCTCCACTGTTGGAGACCTCAATCTATTTCTCACTATAACGCAACCTGGGCAGTCATCATCGTCCTTACTGGCTCCTCCATCAAAACATACCAGTGATAGGAAGACATTTACAAATGGATGAACACATGAACTTTATTGACCAGAATGTTTGGGAATCATATTTTGAAACGTTGTTGCACTGCAGTGTGACTTCTTCACCAGGCTGAACCTCCATAGTTGGAGACTGAGAGACTGAGGCAGAGATCCAGCTTGAAACAAGCAGCAGACGACTACATATTATCTCATTATAATGTAACATTAAGGTGGACAACAGGAAATATTAGAGAGTAAGAAATAAGTAAATTAGTTTCAAGGACAGCACGTCAAACATATAAGAAACATAGTCATAAAGTGGAGAATAAGTCAATGGCTGTACTTACTGACGCTGAAGAGAATGAAAGCTGAGATCAACGTGTATGATCATTGTGTGTTTGACTGAAGCTCTTCAGTGAGTGTGGCCCAGGAGGGCTGCTCTCAATGTAAAGAGGTGGCGTGTTTTTAGTTGCTGATCATGTTCCTCAAATTGACTGCATACACGCTTTCAGGAAAATGAGTGCCGATTCAAATGTTCAGGCTCAAGGTGCACAAACTTTGATACACAGAGGTACACACTCAAAAGAGGAACAAAGGTTCCCACAGCTTGAGCACATAACTTGATTTTATCTGATAGCCGAGAGGTGCCATAAAATAGCATGAAGGGAATGTCTGACCGCATACCAACGAGGAAGTCAAGATGAGCTGTTAATCCCTGCCAGTGTTTTGCGCTCTAACCGGATGATATTATTTCTTACCAATAGGAATGAATGAAGTAGTTCTGTCAGGATGAAATATTGAGAGCAGCTTGGGGTAGCTCGGTCTGGGGGTGTATTTCAAGCCAAACTGACACTAGTGACTGAGAATATTGTTGGACTGTTAAACCTATACTACAGGCAGCAGTTTGTCTCTATGATCCTCTCGCTCTTCCGTGACTACATTTTTGTCCTCCTTACTTTCATGACAAAAGTGTCACTGTTTTGTAGAATGTGTAATTAATCTTGATCTAATAGGCCGCAAGATGTTCACCTCACTTGTGCTCAGACCACACTGTGCTGTCTCTTCCTGTCAAACAAGTGATGTGTGCTTCACTCACTGCTCCACTGTTGCAGACCTTCATCTGTCTCACACTATCAGACAATTGAGGCAGTCATCATTGTCGTTACTGGTTCCTCCATCAAAACATACCAGTTGTAGGAAGACACTTACAAATGGATGAACACATGATCTTTATTGCGTGAGAAAACAGCTTGGCTGGAATGGTAACTGCTGTCACCAACATGGCATACAAAAGCTCAAAGCATTTTCATATAATAGAGCATCAGCTCCAGTTGCCTCCTGAGTCTATCTGGTTGAAGCATAGATAACATTTGGCTCCTGCTGTCTTCTTTTTGCTTTCGGTCGAATTGTCACTGCTGCGTAGTTCACGTCATCATCATGGCCCACATTCTGTGAAAACAGTATTAACAGTCTTAATATGGTGACTCAAATATAACCCCTTCTATATGAACTTTAGCTACAAATGCTACACTGTTCTTTGTAAAACTCCCTTAAATTCATACTTTAAGGAGAACCTTTGTTATGCTGGAAGCTGGTCGTTAATGTTACAAACACCATTTCTAAACTAACGTCAGCTACTGTTGCTCTCTGTTAATGGATCAGAGAGGGGAACTGAGACGAGGCACTTGAGAACGTGCAGGAAGACACGTCCTCTGGACTGGCAGAAAATCAACCAAAGTCCTTCACACATAAATCCAACAGCTTAAACAAATCATCCACAGGCTTGTATAGGCAACCAAGAGAGATGGGCAAGGCCTCATGTTCACATCATGCTACAATCTGCTAACATATGGCAAATAAAAAGTGAATACTACATGTAAATTTCTTCAAATTGTTACTCAGAGCTCCTTCAAAGGATTGTGACAAATAAATTCACCGTTCGGGACATTTTATATACCAAAAATAAACTTGTTAGTGCTCTCTAGCAGACCTCAAATGTAATTTGGACTAATCAGCCAATATTCTTGGAAAATATATATATAGTACATATATAAATATAAAGTGATTTGTAAGGGAGAAATGAATGTGAGCCCAAACAATACAGTTCTGTATGTTTTTCATTTTGGCAATACAATATATAAAACTATATAATACTAAAATTGGATTTACCTTTCGTTGCTCTGGATTCTGGTTTTCCTCAAGAGCTATGTGACAAAAACAAGACATCTGGTCAGTTTTCCAGCATATTGACAAAATGTAAAAGAATTTCCACTGGCAACAAGACATAGTAACTGAAAAAGTACCTGTCTGAAGTTTCCTGACTTTAACAACCAGACCGATGATGACCAGTACGAGGACAACAGTCAGAGCACCCAGGATCACACTTGTCAGCATTGCTATTCCGTCAGACTCTCCTACACGAGAGATCCTTAAATTAGAATCTAATTTTACCCTGAATGGTTTGAGACCAAGTCGAAATAAAAATTTAGCTTTAATTGTTTCAACTTCAAACATGTCATAATCTGAAAAATGAAAGAAATCTTTATGGAATCTCACTTTTATCTCCACTGTCCTCGTCACCAGGTGGCTCATTGCTGCCTTTTAAAGAAAAAGAGTGAGGATAAAAGTAGCCTTTTTGTTTTGACAGATTTACATCTTGATTAAATGTAGCCATTGTTTTAATAGCCACTTTGTTTTTTGTGTTGTAATAAGACATTTATGGAAACACACAATACATGTAAATGAACAACGAATGAAAAGACTAGAATGACCTTACCTTTGACATTTAAACGTGTGACACTGAAAGTGATAATTCCACTAGTGTAAAATCCACAGAAATACAGTCCTGCATCAGATTTAACCACAAAATGCATTTTGAGAGAGACAGTGTTGTTGCTGCTTCTCATTTCAAATTTCCCATTTTGAAATCCTTCGCAGTATTTAGCTTCTTTGGAGTGGATCATGACAGAGACACAGCTGACCTCGGTTCTGTCGACCAGTCTGAACCAGAAGATCACCGCACCATTGTTGTAGGTGTTGTTGCACCACAGTGTGACTCCTTCACCAGACTGAGCCTCCACAGTCTGAGACTGAGAGACTGAGGCAGAGATCCAGCCTGAAACAAACAGCAGAAAACAAAAAAAGGAGCGTGAACATTTTAAAACTGGATAAATGTTTACACAAGTGAATGGTAATTCATTCTCAGTACTCACTAACGCTGCAGAGACTCAAAGCGGCTATCAAAGTGAAGTTCATCATGGTGCGTGTTGCTGTTACTCTGCAATATCCGCAACTGAACTGTGCTCCAGTCAGGGTGCTTGTAATGCAAAGAGGTGGGGTGTGTCATAAGTTCCTTATCCTGTTCATCAAACTGACCACAAACCTGCTGTCAGGAAGAAAAGTGTTGATGTAGAATGTTACGTTATTCTTCTGATGGTGTTATTTTTGTTATACAATGTGAGATTATATAAGAATGTCAAATCTAATCTAGTCATCCAAAATGAAAAAAAAAAAAACATACAATTTTTGTTTGACCAAAGCAACAAAATTATGCTGATCATCAGATGGTTTGTAGGTTTTCCTTATTTTTCCTTCCATTTCAGACAGAGGAAAACCTTTTCTTGTCTTATAAGGTGGTAAATGCTGGAGATGGTATCGGAGGTGTTTTTGCTAGGCTGATTTAAGATAGTGATTTTAATTACAGATTAACTAGACTTTTAAAAAGTAGAGGTTATAGAGAGGATAATAGTAGTAGTTGATGTTGATTGTTTCCACTAACATGGTATGGCATGCTGTACTGTAAAGGTTCTTGTTTCCAACACTTTCATGCCATATTGAGAGCAGGTGAGTGGTTTGCTTCCCTTGCAGCTTTAAAATTTGACATTTCCTTCAACCACGGAGGCGCTTTTCTTCTGAATTTGCTCGACAGAAAAATTCCAGGGTGAGGCCGACACATCTAATAAGAAAAGCCATCAACCTTGCAGACTCTGCTGGTGGAGGACCTATCTGCATCCTGATTTGATCCCAACTCCGTTATTGTTGTGATTTTTTTCTGCTGTTGCCATTCTCCATCTGTACCCCAGGTCCTCTCAGGTTTTACTACCAACTTTCAGTAGACATTTCAGACTCCTCTGCATCTTCCAATTTCTGCTCCCAGTCTGTGGCCTCTGTATCATCAGCCACAGGCCTATCTCCCATTTAGCTAGCCTCAGTATCATCTCCTCTCGCCTTCCTCTCATTTGGCTCGCCACTGGTCCACTACCCTCCGGCCTGCACCTCAGTTACTTAGCCTGCTGCCTGTCTCCCTCTTTGCAGGCTCCTTCTGGATCTCCTGTTGTTTGGTTTTCACTACCCTCCAGAATGGTCCCATCTAAGTGGCTACCCGCCACATCAGTCCTGTTCATGTCACAGCAGACTACCCTCCAGATAATTTCCACCCATCTGCCCTGCCTACTGGTTGTAGTCCACCTCAGAGTTCCCTGCAGCCTCCTCCTGCTTTCCAGTTGCACAGCTGCCCACCTGTGGTCTCCTGCTTCTACATCTTTCAGAACCAAGGCCCACCGTACTTGACATTCTGGCATTCCTAGTGACTTGAAGCGATGTCCGGACCCAACCCCTTGATGAAGTGGCACTGTTACAACGGCTGCCTCAGTCCTGTTGTGCTGATTCTCCCACTCTCGACCACAATCCCATTCCAAGAGTCCTCTGCATTCCCTGATGCTCCCAGACTTTCGCGCCCCTCCCAGTATCCCGACTCTCACATGCACCAATATCCCCAAATCTGAGTCTCGTGTTACTTTGTGCTCTGCTTTCCATCTTGAATATGAACCTGCCTGCACCCTTTTCCCCTTTCCCATTCCTGTTAATCCCAGAGATTCCTTGTCACTTCTGTCTGGACTTGCTGTCTTTGCCTGTAAGCTTATATATCAACTTTTACATGTAAAACCACTGCCTTGACCTGCTGACACTGTCTGCCAGGTTGTCTGCCTTTGTGTCCTTCCATTTGCTGCTTCGTACAGACTCCTTGACTCATACATGAATGTGTCCACACAGAGCCTGATGGTCTAAGATGGGCAGAGAGTACAGCAGAAGAGGAGTGGCTGTTCTATTTCATTTAATATGTACTACATGGCTCACTTCTATGACAATGAAAACATCATATTGATACACACTCTTATCCTCTGATGTCTCAATCAGTCTGAAAGCAGAAACCCTAGAATGGTGTCAGGAACATGAGTGCTGATTCAAACATTTAGGCTCAAGGTCACACACTTCTATACACAGACGTACACACTTAAAAGAGGAACAAAGATTCAAACAGCTTGGGCACATAACTTGATTGTGTCTGATAGCTGAGAGGCGTCTTAAAATACCATGAGGAGAATGTTTGACTGAAGACCAGTGATGACGTCAAGCTGAGCTGTTAATTCCTGGCACTATTTTGAACTCAAACCGGATGATATTAGTTCCTACCAGTGAGAATGTGTGCGTTAGTTCTGACAGGATAAATATTGAGAGCAGCTTGGGGTAGCTCGGTCTGTGTGTTTATTTCAAGCCAAACCGACAGTAGTGACTGAGAATATTGTCAGAATATCAAGTTGTACTACAGGCAGCAGTTTGTCTCTATGATCCTCTCGCTCTTCTGTGACTACATGTTTGTCCTCGTTACTGTGATGATAAAGGTTACACTGCTTTGTAGAATGTGTAGACTACAATATAGTACAGTATTGAGTATATTTAAGATATCATTTAGAGAATATTGTAAATCCAAGAGGAAACTGACAGTTCTTTAATCTAATAGGCCGCAAGATTTTCACCTCACTTGTGCTCAGACCACACTCTGCTGTCTCTTCCTGTCAAACAAGTGATGTGTGCTTCACTCACTGCTCCACTGTTGCAGACCTTCATCTATCTCTCACTATAAGACAGTTGGGCAGTCATCATTGTCCTTACTGGCTCCTCCATTCAAAACATACCAGTGGCAGGAAGACACTTACAAATGAATGAACACATAATCTTTATTGCGTAAGAAGAGAGTTTGGCTAGAATGATAACTGCTGTCACCAACATGGCATACAAAAGCTGAAAGCATTTTCATATATAGAGCGTCAGCTCCAGTTGGCCTCTTGAGTCTATCTGGTTGAAGCATAGATAACATTTAGCTCCTGCTCTCTTCTTTTTGCTTTCGGTCGAATTGTCACTGCTTCGTAGTTCACGTCATCATCATGGCCCACATTCTGTGAAAACAGTATTAACAGACTAAATATGATGAATCAAATATAACACCTTATAAATCACCATAAGTAACAAATGGTACAATATTCTTAGTAATACTCCCTTAAATTCATAATTTAATCAGAACCTTTGCTGTGCCATTGCTAAACTAATGTCAGCTACTGTTGGTCTTTGTTAATGGATCAGAGAGGGGAACTGAGACGAGACATGTGAAAACGTCATAAAGACTTATCCTTTGGACTTGCAGAAAATTGACCAAAGTCATTCACACATGAATCCAGAGTCCAGCAGCATTAAACTGTTTAAAAACAAATCATCCACAGGCTTGTATAGGCAACCAAGAGAGAGGTGGAAGGTATAATCTTCACATCGTGCCACAGTCTGCATCACATATGGCCAATAATAAGTGACTAATACATATGAATTGCTTCAAATTTTTTCTCAGCGTTCCTTTAAAGGATTGTGACAATACGTTTACTTAGTGGGATATTTTACTCGCCAAAAATAAACTTCTTTGTGCTCTCTAGTGGGACTTCAAATATAATTTGGTAATATCTGGACTAATCATCTGATATATAGACCTCATAGATGAAAATATACACTACCTACATACAAATACACAAGCCAATGTGGTCTGATGAATACAGTTCTGACTGTTTTTCGGTTCGGCTCTATCAAACAATATACAGTCAACAAAAAGTATCAAATGTGGAATCACCTCTCTTTGTTCTGGATTCTGGTCTTCCTTAACAGCTATGTGACACAAAGAAAACATTTGGTCAGTTTTCCAGCATCTGACAAAAGTAACATGATTTCCACTTGAAACAAGACGGAGACAGTAACTGAAAAAGTACCTGTCTGAAGTTTCCTGACTTTCACAACCAGACCAACAATGACCAGTACGAGGACAACAGTCAAAGCACCCAGGATCACACTTGTCCAGCATTGCTATTTCCGTCAGAGTCGACTACAAGAAAGTTAATATAGGCTCAGCATTACTAACTGAATGTAGCTCAACTATTTGACCTGGAAATAATTGAAAACTTACTCTTACTCTTACTTTCACCCTCCCTGCCATCATCATGTGGCTCATCGCTGCCTTTAATAAAATAAAGACAACCTTTGTTTTGATTTTGTTTTGACAGATGTCCACCAAAATGAAAAAGAAACAAAGAAAAAAAAAAGACTTTCTTGCATACAGGATGTTGTTTTCAGACAATAAAAAAAATTGTACAATATAAGCAGAAAAGAGCGAACTGAACAGAGAGAACGAAAGAGAAAAAGACAGTAATCTTACCATTAACCTTTAAACGTATGGGAGTCAAAACTGGAATGCCATTTCTGAAAATCCACAGTAATACAGTCCAGAGTCAGATGAATCCACGTTTTTGATGTTGAGAAAGACAGTGGACATGTTGGATTTCACTTCAAATTTCCTTTTTTCATATCCATCACCGGCTGTAACGTTGCTTCCATCATTCAACTTAACAACAATGCAGCTGATCTTGGTTCTGTTGACCAGTCTGGACCAGAATGTTTGAGTATCATAATCTGAAATGTTGTTGCACTGCAGTGTGACTTCTTCACCAGGCTGAGCCTCCACAGTCTGATACTGAGAGACTGAGGCAGAGATAAAGCCTGAAACAAAAGCAGATAACAAAAAAAAGGAACATGAACATTTTCCTTTGGATAAATTGTTTAAATAAGGTGAACAGTTATTAATTCCCAATACTCACTAATGCTGCAGAGACTCAAAGCTGCTATCAAAGTGAAGTTCTTCATGGCGTGTGTTGCTGTTACTCTGCAATGTCCGCAACTGAGCTGTGCTCCAGTCAGGGTGCTTTTAATGCAAAGAGGTGGGGTGTGTCTTAAGTTCCTTAACCTGTTCATCAAACTGACCACAAACCTGCTGCCAGGAACAAAAGAGTTGACGCAGAATGTTCCGTTATTCTTCCGATGGTGTTATTTTTACAATACAATGTATGATTATATAAGAATTTCAAATCTAATCCCATCATCCAATATCAGAAATGCAAACAATTTTTGTGTAACCAAAGCAATAAAAATGATCTCGACCATCAGATGGTTCTCAGGTTGTCCTTATATTTCCTTCCTTTTTATACAGTTGTGTAGAAGCAATTTACCCCCTTGTCTTCATGACTGTATCATCACCAGTGAACCAAATGGAGTGTTCTGCACAGGGAAAACATTTTTTGTCTTTTAAGGTGGTACATGCTGGAGATAGTATTGGAGGTGTTTTTGCCAGGCTGACTAAAGATAGTGATTTTAGTTTCAGATTTACTAGATATTTTGAAAATAGCGGTTATACAGTGTTTAATAGTAGTAGTTGATCCTCATTATTTCTACTAAGACAGTATGGCATGCTTTACTGCAAAGATCCTTGTTTCCAACACTTTTATACATGCCATATTGAGAGCAGTTGAGTGGTTTGCTTCCCTTGCAGCTTAAAAATTTGACAGTTTCCTTCAACCATAGACAGACTTTTCTCCTGAATATGCTGGAAAGTGCCACATTTTTCCAGGGCGAGGCCGACACATCTTAAAAACAAAGCCATTAACCTTCAGACTCTGCTGGTGGAGGATGTATCTGCATCCTGATTTGATTCCAACGTCCTTATTTTTGTGATTCTTTGCTGCCGTTACCATTCTCCATCTGTACCCCTGGTCCCCTCAGGTTTTCCGACCAACCGCCAGTAGACATTTCAGACTCCTCTACATCCTCCAATTTCTGCTCCCAGTGTGGAGCCTCTGTATCGTCAGCCACAGGCCTGTCTCCCATTGAGTTAGCCTCTGGTCCACTACCCTCTGGCCTGCACTTCAGTTACCTACCTCACCTTCCTGTCTCCCTTGTGCAGGCTCTTGCTGGATCTTCTGTTTATTGGTTTTCTTGGCTACCCTCCAGATCAGTCCTGTTCATGAAACAGGCATCCAGACCACCCTCAAGAGAATTTCCACCCATCTGCCCTCCCTACTGGTTGTAGTCCACCTCAGAGTTCCTGACCACTTCCTCAAGCAGCCTCCATCTGTTTTCCAGTTGCACAGCTGCTCACCTGAGGTCTCCTGCTTCTACACCTTTCAGAACCAAGGCCCACCGTACTATATGTTGCTTTAATCAGGTTTAAGCCAGCAAATGCTTCCTAGAGAGCATGACTTTGTATGTTTATCTAAGCAATGATGTTTTCACCAGGATGGACTGGCCAAGTGACGCTAGTGTTGGCCCTCACAGCTTGAATACACTCTCTGACCTAAAGTGGCACCAACAGGGTGACACCTTTTTGGGGCTGTGCTTTCATTCAGGCTCTCTCAGTTATGTTTTCAAGGCTGCTCAGTTTGATAAGTCCTTGTTGTATCAACTTCTTCAAGACTCAGCTCCTTTTGTTTATCTGTACTTCTGAAGATGTACCATGAAGAAGGAAGGACGCCTGAACATGTCGTCCACACACTAATGAGATGCTGTTTTTGGCATTAGGGCCTAAACAATGTTAGTTGTGTTAGAGACTGACTCCAGTTAAGCCTTTGAAACATACAAAGCAAAGTATTTAAAACCTTTTTTCAAAGACTTCTACTGAAGCACATAACCAGTGTCAGTGTGAAAGTTGTGCAGCTTTTGCCGCCTGTGGTTTCAATACTGAGAAGTGAAGGCCAGTCTAACTGTTTTTGACCTCAGTGGAAAATAACGGGGGGAGGGGGCACAAGTCTTGTTGCACACCCACATGTGCACGCAAACACAGCCAGAGCTGCTTATTGAAACATTTTCAACATTTCAATTTGAATAAATTTACATCACCCCACCCACCTCCCAGCAGCCTCCCCTATATGGATATTCAACAATCATCAGTGTCTTTACAGTTCCCTCCTCCATCAAACGTCAAGTGGGTGTTTCTTTAATTCAGATAACCGTAATGTTGCTTTACCGCACATTAGCTGTAAATAAGTGGGCAGTGGCGAGGGTGTGTGTTTTCATCTAGGTCCTTCCCTGAACTCAGCACTCACTGATTCTAGTTCCTCCCCCAGCTCCATTCAGCAGACAACATGGAGGATAGCTGCTACAGTCAAGCTGATAAACAGTATCAACGGATAAATCCATACTTTATTCCTCAAAGTTAAAAAGTAATCTCTGAGCTCTACTCCTGTCGGTAAACAGCTCTGGATCAGAGCAGAATCTGGTGTCTAAAGGTTGATGTTGCTTTGAAAGTAAGGTACCCAAATAAGTGTGTCTGAAGCAGAGATTGACATAGAGGTCATAGGTAGTGCTGTCACTCGTTGTCTTTGAGAACAGCAGGTTGTGTGATGTTTGTGGCTGAAGTCTTCCTGTGGTGGGGACTTTATTTTTCATTCAGACAGACAATGATCGTCACCACAGAGAATCGGCTTATTCCATCGCTCCTATGTCCATTCAGTAGAAATAAACAGACTGACATTCTTTATTCAACACAATATAGGTTACTTTAAATGTTTACTTTTATACATTGCTGCAAAGCTTTGACCTGTGAGGCCTCCTGACTTACTGACACCACACTGTGCTGTCTCTCTCTTCTCCTCCCTCCATTTGACTCTCCCTATGAGTAGGTGTGACAGTCATCAATGTCCTTTGTGTGATATAGACTTTGGCCAATAAAGAAGAAGAGGCAACCATTATCAAAGCATGCAGATTGATATGTCTCCACTTGTGCATGGTCAAGGCAGCTTGCTCGAGCATGCGCCTGGACGGGTGAAGATAGAATCTTGCATGGATGGTGGTTTAAGAGCTGATGATTTTTGTGCATGCTCAGATGTTAAACTCTTTCTCCTGTTTTATCCCTCTCTCTGTGAGAACACTCACACATTACAGCGCTGCTGGGATATTAGGATGTGTGCTACAGCATGGGAAGTCTGTCAGCAACACATCCATCAAATGTGGCATCAAAACAAACTGTGTTAACTGTTGCATTTTTTTGTTGTTGTCTGCATTTTTAGACCACACTCAGAGAGAAACGCCTTCAGAGAAAATAGAACTGATGTCTTCCTGTGGTTGAGACAGCTCTTTCGGCTGATACTGTACATACACGACTGTGGTGTGGCCTACACATAGTATTGATATTCAAAGGAAAGATTCTGTGGTTTTATTCTTATCAGGGGATGTGAAGTGTGACAGGGCCTGTGCTCATCAGAAAAATGGTCAGATCGGTCGAAAGCAGCTTATGTGGCCATAGTGATTATTACTGTAGCAAAGGAGGAAGTCAGGTGACGTGGTATTAAGAGCAAACTGTATACTGTATACAGAAGGCTGGAGAATGAGGTGGATGAATGGGTAACACAAACACAGGACTCTGACCCAGGAGACCACTGAGTTATTTGACCTAAAACAGTGTGAAGATGTGTTGTCCATCAGACATGCTTGTTGGATGGTCCCCACGATGACTTTCTGACCTCAGATGAAGGGGATCTGTGTCCAACTTTTTCTCTCTCTCTCTCTCTTAAACCGCAGATCTGACATTTACACCCAGTTCAAGCCTTGATGGTTCAACTTTTTGTGGGTGAGAGAGGAGCCTGAGTTTGAACCTCTCTCTCTTTTTTCTTTGTTCACACATGTATTTCTGTCAACTGTGTGAACTGCTGCAACTGATACGCCTGCCTTGTGGGACAGACTGCTTAAAAATGCTCTCTAATACCCATATTGAAACAACATGGCAGTTCCCCTCATGTTAACAGCCAGCAACTGTGAGGCTGTTGAAAAGCACTTCAGATGATCGTAGTAACTAAATTCCTTGTATTTTTAAATAATTTTAACTGAGTTGAAGTCAAAAGTAATGTGACATTTTTTAAATATGCATTGAGATTATCAAGTACATATCACTGTGATTATAATTGTAAAGTGTCATTCTGACTAGTCAACTTTTCACAAGTGTGACAGATGGGTGTCAGTCTGCCAGAAATGTGAAGATACAGATGTGATCCCTGATTCAGACTTTCAACACAGTGCAAGGTCCAACAAAAGGCATGTGGGTGTCATAAATATTCACAAGCACAACAAGCAAATAGATTAAAATAGCTTTTATTTTTTAATTCAGGCATGTAACAGTTGAAATGTCCAGTTCATTTATTTCAGACTTCATTTCCACAGTGCGTTGATCTAACAGACCTCGCGGTTTTCCCTTCAGTTGTGCTCAGACCACACTGCGCTGCCTCTTCCTGTCAAACAAGTGAGGTGAACCTCACTCACTCCTCCACTGCTGCAGACCTCTATCTAACTATGCTCGATCTGGACAGTGACCAAGGTCAGACAAAACTAGCGAGAAACGATAAGACAAGCACAAGCAAAAGTCAGCGATTTAGTCATTTGGTTATTTGACCTTCTTGCAATAATAAAATGTAACTCCGCCCACCCAACAAAGAACACAACAGCAGATTTAATATGATAAAAGCATCAGTTGAACTCTGAACCCTTCTGAGTCTGTCTGCTGGCAGTATAAATGATATGAGTTTCCACTTCTCTCTCTGATGCAGGCCTCCTGCTTCTTACTGATGTCGGGTAAAATCTCACAGCTGCATCCTTCAGCTGATCAGAGAGCAGATTCTGTAGACAGTACACAGTTACACATGTCACACAGAAGATTTTGTTAGTAAAGCAAGATCATGACTTGGAGGGATTTTGATCTTCAACATGTGAAGACATGTGACAGTAAAGAAAAAAACTTGATTCACCTCACACTGTTGTGGATTATTTTCTTCAGTGGCAGCTGAATGATAGAGACAAGGGCACAAAGCAGTTTTGTAGTGTTTCATCATACTGACTCAGATTTTACCCAGAATTTGTAAAAACAATCAAGTGAAAATAAAACATTCTCCTGAAGTACCTGTCTGAAGTTTCCTGACTTTCACAACCAGACCGATGATGACCAGTACAAGGACAAAAGTCAGAGCACCCACGATCACACTCGTCAGCATTGCTATTCCTCCAGACTCTCCTACAAGAGAGATCATTAAGTTAGAATCTAATTTCAAGTCAAACTTTTTCACCTACAAAAATTTCATAATCTGCAAAATGAAAGAAATCTTTATGGAATCTCACTTTTATCTCCGCTGTCCTCGTCACCAGATGGCTCATTGCCGCCTTTTAAAGAAAAAAAGTAAGGATACAAGTAGCCTTTTTGTTTTGACAGATTTACATCTTGGTTAAATTTAGTCAATGTTTCAATAGCCACTTTGTCTTATTAAAACACAAAAAACAATTATGGAAACACACAATACATATAAATGAACAATGAATGAAAAGGAAAGACTAGAATTATCTTACCTTTGACATTTAAATGTGTGACACTGAAAGTGATAATTCCACCAGTGTAAAATCCACAGAAATACAGTCCAGCATCAGATTTAACCACAAAATGCATTCTGAGAGAGACAATGTTGTTGCTGCTTCTCATTTCAAATTTCCCATTTTGAAATCCTTCGCAGTATTTAGCTTCTTTGGAATGGATCATGACAGAGACACAGCTGACCTCGGTTCTGTTGACCAGTCTGAACCAGAATATCACCGCACCATTGTTGTGGGTGTTGTTGCACCGCAGTGTGACTCCTTCACCAGACTGAGCCTCCACAGTCTGAGACTGAGAGACTGAGGCAGAGATCCAGCCTGAAACAAACAGCAGATAACAAACATGAAACATGAACATTTCCTTTAAATAAATGTTTAAATAAGTAAACGGTAATATAATGGCAATACTCACTAAAGCTGCAGAGAGTCAAAGCTGCTATCAAGGTGAAGCTCTTCATGGCGCGTGTGGCTGTAACTGTGCAATGTCCGCAACTGAACTGTGCTCCAGTGCTTTCAGGGTGCTTTCAACCGAAGAGGTGGGGTGTTTTTTAAGTTGCTTATGCTGTTCATCAAACTGACCACAAACACGCTTTCAGGAAGAAAACGTGCTGGCGCAGAATGCTCTTCAGATATTCTTCAGATGGTGTTATTTTATAAAAATAACACCAATAGAAGAACAATAGAATTTTTTGTTGCATACAAATGACACATCAGAACTTTTATGCAAGATTATCAAATTCAATCTCATCATCCAATGTAAAAGATACACACAACTTCTGTTACATCAGGCAACAAAAATGATCTCATCAGATCATCAGATGGTTCTGAGGTTGTCTCTGTGTTTAAATCTTACATTTTTGTGTAAGTTGTCCTTATGTTTCCTTCCATTTCAGACAGCTGTGTAGAAGCAATTTTCATTCACCGCCTTGTGGCCATGACTGTATCATCACCAGTGAACTAAATGGAGGTGGTTCCACACAGGGAAACCTTTTTTTTTTGTCTTAGTATAAGGTGGTACATGCTGGAGGTGGTATTTTTGTTTTTTCCTCTGACTTGAGCTAGTGAAATTAATGTCAGATTTTAACCACATTTTCAAAAAGTAACGGTTATACAGCCTTTTATAGTCGTAGCAGCTGATATTGATTGATTCCATTACCACAGTATGGCATGCTTTACTGTAATGATGTTTCCAGCACTTTTAAACTGTACATACTATATTGACAGCAGAGGAGTGATTTGCTTCCCTTGCAACTTTAACCACATCTTTCCAGCGTGAGGCCGACACATCTAAAAACAGAGCCATAAACCTGGTGGAGGACACATCTGTATCCTGATTCGTTTCCCACTTAGCCCATTTTTCTGAAGCTTTGCCGCCATTGGCATTATCCATCCGTCCCCCAGATGCCCTCTGAATTTCCAGACCAGTCATTCCAGACTCCCCTGCATCTTCCAATTTCTGCTCCCAGTCTGTAGCCACTGTATCAATGGCCATTAGCCTCTTGCCTGCACATCAGTTACCCAGCCCACTGCCTGTCTGCACCTGTGCAGCCTCCTGGTGGACCTTCTGTTGTTGGGTTCTCTTGGCTTACCTCCAGAGTGGTCCCACCTAAGTTGTAACACTCCAGATCAGTCATGTCTATGTCACAGGCATCCGGACCACCCTCCAGAGAAACTCCTCTCATCGGCCCTGCCTTCTTGTTGTAGTCCATGTTAGAGTTCCCGGCAACTTGCTCAAGCAGTCTCCTCCTGCTCTTCAGATGCACAGCTGCTGACCTGAGCTCTGCTGCTACCCAGACCCACTCTACTTAAGGCGGTACACACTACAGGATAATCGGAATGATTTTCATCCCGATTTCCCCCTTACGATCAATGCCAGCCAAGGCCCGATTATCTGATGTTTGCAAATGACATCGTGTCCTCCAACTCGTGCTGTAAGGCATACAGCCCACACTCTCGCCTTCTCCATGACTTTTCCCACAGTTGTTTTGTTTTGTTTTTGTTTTTTTCAGCCTAAAACAACCACCACTGCATCTTCCGCTTCGTCCACCATGTTTGTTTAAACTGAAGTCACGTTTGACCATGCGAGATTTGTAATATTGAGCCTGAAGAACCTGATACTCTGCTGAAGAATTAGTTAGTGTGTGGTGTGCACTACGGAGAACGCCACACATTATAAGATCAACAGAGAGAGATCTAGTGCGATCTGTCTTTTGTTGTCATCAAGTGTGTGGTCTCCTAATCTGTGAAGGTTTGAAAAATCCTGTAGTGTGTACCTGCCATCAGTATTTTTTAAACCAAAACAATCATTCTGCTATAGCAACAGAAAGAACAACATCAAAGCAGAAAATCTAAGGAGAATGCACAAAGCCCCGGTGATGTCATGAATTTTAGAATGTTCAGATGCTATAAATGTAGGACCTGACTTTATAGATTCATTTGTAACCAGACCGTCACCATGAGAGGAAGGAAAAGCAGAAAAGACTGCGGTACCGAAGAAGGAGGCAGGATGAGAGATCGCTCTCGGGGAAGGAGAAGAAAGAGAAGCGTGAGCAAAGAGGACACAAAGGCCCAGCAGAGTGGGGAAAAAATGGCCGAGAAGAAGAAAGAGACTAAGAAGGTTCTAGAAAGTACCACGACTTCGGATCAAATCCTAGCTGACAAGCCGAAAGAGGACACCAAGAAGATCGCCTCTGCCATTAAAAAGACAGGGACTCCTCTGGAGATTGAGCGCCACTGCTGGCAGCTAGACACCTGGCTGCTGGACGAGACGGACGAATCCAAACCTCTCGTTGAGGATCAGATGGAGGAGCAGATGGACAAGGAAAGTACATCCCTCATTCAGGCCACCAAGGGCTGCAAGCAGACTGTGCAGGATATGCAACAGGAAGAAGAGGAGCCTGTGAAAAGACCCCAGGTTTCCCATCAAGCCCAGCTTGAGGGGAACAGAAAGGAAACCAGGAAGATCGCAGCTGCCCTGAAAAAGGCAGAGGATCTTCTGGAGACTGAGCGCCTCTGCTGGCTGCAGGAGAAACTCTCATTGCTGGAGGAGATGGAAAAATCTGCAGCTCTCTATGAGGCTCAGCTGGATGAGCAGAAATGCAAGAACAAAACCCTCGCGGCTGCTCTGAAAAACGTTGAGCAGAAGCTGGAGAGTCATCAGGTGGAGTGGCAGGAGGAAAAGACCTCCCTCATTCAGGCCACAGAAGGCTTCAAGAAGACTCTTCAGGATATGCAACAGGAAGCAAAGGAGGCTGTGGAAAGATCTCAGGCTTCCCATCAAGCCCAGCTTGAGGAGCAACGAGAGGAAACCAGGAAGATCGCAGCTTCCCTGGAAAAGGCAGAGGATCTTCTGGAGACTGAGCGCCTCTGCTGGCAGCAGGAGAAAATCCCCCTGATAGAGGAGATGGAGAAATCTGCAGCTCTATATGAAGCTCAGCTGGATGAGCAGAGATGCAAGAACAAAACCCTCGCGGCTGCTCTGAAAAACGTTGAGCAGAAGCTGGAGAGTCATCAGGTGGAGTGGCAGGAGGAAAAGACATCCCTCATTCAGGCCACAGAAGGCTTCAAGAACACTCTTCAGGATATGCAACAGGAAGCAAAGGAGGCTGTGGAAAGATCTCAGGCTTCCCATCAAGCCCAGCTTGAGGAGCACAGACAGGAAACCAGGAAGATCGCAGCTGCCCTGGAAAAGGCAGAGGATCTTCTGGAAACTGAGCGCCTCTGCTGGCAGCAAGAGAAAATCCCCCTGATGGAGGAGATGGAGAAATCTGCAGCTCTCTATGAGGCTCAGCTGGATGAGCAGAAATGCGAGAACAAAACCCTTGTGGCTTCTTTACGGAATGTTGAGCAGAAGCTGGAGAGTCATCAGATGGAGTGGCAGCAGGAAAAGACATCCCTCATTCAAGCCACAGAGGATCTCAAGAAGACGCTGCAGGAAAAGGAGCAGGACTGGGAGGAGAAAGAAAGCTCCTTGAGGTCCCAACTGGAAGATCTCCTGAGCAAGAAGAAGAAAAAGAAGAAGTGGTACAGATGGTTCTTATGTTTGGCCTGATTCATGTTCAGGAACTGTGACTGAATCAAACACACGCCTGAGCTATAGGTGGTTTTCCCCGGGTGCTCCGGTTAGCCAACCTTTATTAAAGAAGAAATTCTTTAATAAAAACTGAAAAAAAAGTTCAATTAGTTCAGGCGTGTGAAACCGGGTACCGGTTCCTGATCTGGGTCTTACTTTCTATACTTCTAAATGAACCATTAAAATGTCCATTAGTCTTTGCACCATCCACGCCAAAAGGATCGCCATTGGCCGGTCGAGATCACAACAACACAAAGGCTCTTTTAAGAGCCACCTGACAACACCAGACTATACAGTATCAGTAGAACCAGTACCCGTTCCTGATCTGGGTCTGCAAGGGACTCCATCTAAGTTTTCAACGCTAATTGTCCTTTGCCGCTGAAATGGTGAGCTTTGAAGGCTTTCTTCTGTGAGCCAGTCACGTCACCATGGCAACTACAGGAACCACGCCACCCCACAGCGACGAAGCGATAAGATGGATAACCACTTGTACACCTAGTAATACTAGTTCTAAGTGTATCTTTTGATTTTAATCCATGTAGCTACATTTGTTTTCGTCATAATTTGAACCAGAATAAAACAAGCCAAAGGCATTTCTTAACAGAACATTATTGTATATCATGAGTTACTTATTTCATCAAATGGCTATAACAGCTTTCAACCTCTCCTTGTCCCTCATACTTTGAGCTACAGACAACATTCCAACTTTTAAAGAGGAGTAACAAGACTATTCAGAATCAGAAATCCTTTAATGTCCCGCAGACAGGGAAATGTTTGTCGCAACAGCAGAATATTACAAGATACAGAGCAATGGCAAAATAAATTGGGCATGTATTCAGCTTTTTAAGATCTTTCACGAATCAGTTGAATCAGTTTTGGTTTAAATCAGTTTAAGTTTTAAGGATGTAGTGCGTACCCGCCAGTAGTTTTCCAGCATCCTGAATGAGGGGGCACCTATAGCTCAGCGGGTCGAGAGGTCGACTAGTGATCAGAAGGTTGCCGGGCATGTCGAAGTGTCCTTGAGCAAGATACTGAACCCCACATTGCTCATCAGTGTGGGCCCTGCGATGAGCTGGCGACTTGTGCAGGGAGTACCCTGAGACCACAAGGGGTGCGTCAGTCCTGTCCTGCTTATTCTGCCTGTCTCAACCACATTCCCATTCCATGAGGCCCCTGCATTTCTATAAAATTCATTGCGGTTCTCCATGCATCCACCAAACCCTATACCATCCCACTCCTCCCAGTATCCTGACTCCACTGTGTGTCTCATGTAACTTTGTGCTCCCCTTTCCAGCCTCCTGAATATGTACCTGCCTTCACCCTTTCCCTTTCCCATTCTGTCAACCCTCCCCAAAATTCCTTGTCACTTCTGTCTGGACTTGCTACCTTTGCCTCTATGCTTACATATACATTTTTAAAAGTAAAACCACTGACTTGACCTGCTGACCCTGCACAAATGTGTCTGACCAAAACCTGATGGTCTAAGATGGACAGAGAGTACACCAAGGGGGTTTTTAACTGTTCTATTTAATTTACCATGGCGTGCATGGCTTACCTTCATGATAATTAGAAACAACAACGTGATGCACACTCTTATCATCTGGTGTCTCAATGGTTCTGGTGCCTCATCCACTCACTTTGAAAAGGTAGGAGGAAGCTGAAACCCTGCAGTGGTGTCAGTTGTGGTCACAGCCTGGCTTAACCAGCTTCAATCACCCCTTCAAGTAAGCATGCAAAGATCCAAGATGGGTTGTGTGTTTCACCAGTAGGCCCTCTTCCTTGTCTTTTGCTGGGATCAGGAGGAGGATCAGACCCTCTTCCTTGTCTTTCGTTGAATGAATTTTACTTTTAATCAATTCTGTTTTTAAGTCATAGCACATATTTTCATGTTATGCTATCATAGTTAGAATATTCAGTTTGTATATTGATGTCCCGTATAACCTCTACACAGCTCCAGAGACTAGTTTTTTTCTCAGTCAGAATTCGCTGCTTCATTTCAGATTCTTTTATTAGAAAGCTTTGATCTAACAAGCGTCAAGTTTTTCACCTCCATTGTGCTCAGACCACACTGTGCTATCTCTTCCTGTCAAACAAGTGATGCGTGCTTCACTCACTCCTCCACTGTTGGAGACCTCAATCTATTTCTCACTATAACGCAACCTGGGCAGTCATCATCGTCCTTACTGGCTCCTCCATCAAAACATACCAGTGATAGGAAGACATTTACAAATGGATGAACACATGAACTTTATTGACCAGAATGTTTGGGAATCATATTTTGAAACGTTGTTGCACTGCAGTGTGACTTCTTCACCAGGCTGAACCTCCATAGTTGGAGACTGAGAGACTGAGGCAGAGATCCAGCTTGAAACAAGCAGCAGACGACTACATATTATCTCATTATAATGTAACATTAAGGTGGACAACAGGAAATATTAGAGAGTAAGAAATAAGTAAATTAGTTTCAAGGACAGCACGTCAAACATATAAGAAACATAGTCATAAAGTGGAGAATAAGTCAATGGCTGTACTTACTGACGCTGAAGAGAATGAAAGCTGAGATCAACGTGTATGATCATTGTGTGTTTGACTGAAGCTCTTCAGTGAGTGTGGCCCAGGAGGGCTGCTCTCAATGTAAAGAGGTGGCGTGTTTTTAGTTGCTGATCATGTTCCTCAAATTGACTGCATACACGCTTTCAGGAAAATGAGTGCCGATTCAAATGTTCAGGCTCAAGGTGCACAAACTTTGATACACAGAGGTACACACTCAAAAGAGGAACAAAGGTTCCCACAGCTTGAGCACATAACTTGATTTTATCTGATAGCCGAGAGGTGCCATAAAATAGCATGAAGGGAATGTCTGACCGCATACCAACGAGGAAGTCAAGATGAGCTGTTAATCCCTGCCAGTGTTTTGCGCTCTAACCGGATGATATTATTTCTTACCAATAGGAATGAATGAAGTAGTTCTGTCAGGATGAAATATTGAGAGCAGCTTGGGGTAGCTCGGTCTGGGGGTGTATTTCAAGCCAAACTGACACTAGTGACTGAGAATATTGTTGGACTGTTAAACCTATACTACAGGCAGCAGTTTGTCTCTATGATCCTCTCGCTCTTCCGTGACTACATTTTTGTCCTCCTTACTTTCATGACAAAAGTGTCACTGTTTTGTAGAATGTGTAATTAATCTTGATCTAATAGGCCGCAAGATGTTCACCTCACTTGTGCTCAGACCACACTGTGCTGTCTCTTCCTGTCAAACAAGTGATGTGTGCTTCACTCACTGCTCCACTGTTGCAGACCTTCATCTGTCTCACACTATCAGACAATTGAGGCAGTCATCATTGTCGTTACTGGTTCCTCCATCAAAACATACCAGTTGTAGGAAGACACTTACAAATGGATGAACACATGATCTTTATTGCGTGAGAAAACAGCTTGGCTGGAATGGTAACTGCTGTCACCAACATGGCATACAAAAGCTCAAAGCATTTTCATATAATAGAGCATCAGCTCCAGTTGCCTCCTGAGTCTATCTGGTTGAAGCATAGATAACATTTGGCTCCTGCTGTCTTCTTTTTGCTTTCGGTCGAATTGTCACTGCTGCGTAGTTCACGTCATCATCATGGCCCACATTCTGTGAAAACAGTATTAACAGTCTTAATATGGTGACTCAAATATAACCCCTTCTATATGAACTTTAGCTACAAATGCTACACTGTTCTTTGTAAAACTCCCTTAAATTCATACTTTAAGGAGAACCTTTGTTATGCTGGAAGCTGGTCGTTAATGTTACAAACACCATTTCTAAACTAACGTCAGCTACTGTTGCTCTCTGTTAATGGATCAGAGAGGGGAACTGAGACGAGGCACTTGAGAACGTGCAGGAAGACACGTCCTCTGGACTGGCAGAAAATCAACCAAAGTCCTTCACACATAAATCCAACAGCTTAAACAAATCATCCACAGGCTTGTATAGGCAACCAAGAGAGATGGGCAAGGCCTCATGTTCACATCATGCTACAATCTGCTAACATATGGCAAATAAAAAGTGAATACTACATGTAAATTTCTTCAAATTGTTACTCAGAGCTCCTTCAAAGGATTGTGACAAATAAATTCACCGTTCGGGACATTTTATATACCAAAAATAAACTTGTTAGTGCTCTCTAGCAGACCTCAAATGTAATTTGGACTAATCAGCCAATATTCTTGGAAAATATATATATAGTACATATATAAATATAAAGTGATTTGTAAGGGAGAAATGAATGTGAGCCCAAACAATACAGTTCTGTATGTTTTTCATTTTGGCAATACAATATATAAAACTATATAATACTAAAATTGGATTTACCTTTCGTTGCTCTGGATTCTGGTTTTCCTCAAGAGCTATGTGACAAAAACAAGACATCTGGTCAGTTTTCCAGCATATTGACAAAATGTAAAAGAATTTCCACTGGCAACAAGACATAGTAACTGAAAAAGTACCTGTCTGAAGTTTCCTGACTTTAACAACCAGACCGATGATGACCAGTACGAGGACAACAGTCAGAGCACCCAGGATCACACTTGTCAGCATTGCTATTCCGTCAGACTCTCCTACACGAGAGATCCTTAAATTAGAATCTAATTTTACCCTGAATGGTTTGAGACCAAGTCGAAATAAAAATTTAGCTTTAATTGTTTCAACTTCAAACATGTCATAATCTGAAAAATGAAAGAAATCTTTATGGAATCTCACTTTTATCTCCACTGTCCTCGTCACCAGGTGGCTCATTGCTGCCTTTTAAAGAAAAAGAGTGAGGATAAAAGTAGCCTTTTTGTTTTGACAGATTTACATCTTGATTAAATGTAGCCATTGTTTTAATAGCCACTTTGTTTTTTGTGTTGTAATAAGACATTTATGGAAACACACAATACATGTAAATGAACAACGAATGAAAAGACTAGAATGACCTTACCTTTGACATTTAAACGTGTGACACTGAAAGTGATAATTCCACTAGTGTAAAATCCACAGAAATACAGTCCTGCATCAGATTTAACCACAAAATGCATTTTGAGAGAGACAGTGTTGTTGCTGCTTCTCATTTCAAATTTCCCATTTTGAAATCCTTCGCAGTATTTAGCTTCTTTGGAGTGGATCATGACAGAGACACAGCTGACCTCGGTTCTGTCGACCAGTCTGAACCAGAAGATCACCGCACCATTGTTGTAGGTGTTGTTGCACCACAGTGTGACTCCTTCACCAGACTGAGCCTCCACAGTCTGAGACTGAGAGACTGAGGCAGAGATCCAGCCTGAAACAAACAGCAGAAAACAAAAAAAGGAGCGTGAACATTTTAAAACTGGATAAATGTTTACACAAGTGAATGGTAATTCATTCTCAGTACTCACTAACGCTGCAGAGACTCAAAGCGGCTATCAAAGTGAAGTTCATCATGGTGCGTGTTGCTGTTACTCTGCAATATCCGCAACTGAACTGTGCTCCAGTCAGGGTGCTTGTAATGCAAAGAGGTGGGGTGTGTCATAAGTTCCTTATCCTGTTCATCAAACTGACCACAAACCTGCTGTCAGGAAGAAAAGTGTTGATGTAGAATGTTACGTTATTCTTCTGATGGTGTTATTTTTGTTATACAATGTGAGATTATATAAGAATGTCAAATCTAATCTAGTCATCCAAAATGAAAAAAAAAAAACATACAATTTTTGTTTGACCAAAGCAACAAAATTATGCTGATCATCAGATGGTTTGTAGGTTTTCCTTATTTTTCCTTCCATTTCAGACAGAGGAAAACCTTTTCTTGTCTTATAAGGTGGTAAATGCTGGAGATGGTATCGGAGGTGTTTTTGCTAGGCTGATTTAAGATAGTGATTTTAATTACAGATTAACTAGACTTTTAAAAAGTAGAGGTTATAGAGAGGATAATAGTAGTAGTTGATGTTGATTGTTTCCACTAACATGGTATGGCATGCTGTACTGTAAAGGTTCTTGTTTCCAACACTTTCATGCCATATTGAGAGCAGGTGAGTGGTTTGCTTCCCTTGCAGCTTTAAAATTTGACATTTCCTTCAACCACGGAGGCGCTTTTCTTCTGAATTTGCTCGACAGAAAAATTCCAGGGTGAGGCCGACACATCTAATAAGAAAAGCCATCAACCTTGCAGACTCTGCTGGTGGAGGACCTATCTGCATCCTGATTTGATCCCAACTCCGTTATTGTTGTGATTTTTTTCTGCTGTTGCCATTCTCCATCTGTACCCCAGGTCCTCTCAGGTTTTACTACCAACTTTCAGTAGACATTTCAGACTCCTCTGCATCTTCCAATTTCTGCTCCCAGTCTGTGGCCTCTGTATCATCAGCCACAGGCCTATCTCCCATTTAGCTAGCCTCAGTATCATCTCCTCTCGCCTTCCTCTCATTTGGCTCGCCACTGGTCCACTACCCTCCGGCCTGCACCTCAGTTACTTAGCCTGCTGCCTGTCTCCCTCTTTGCAGGCTCCTTCTGGATCTCCTGTTGTTTGGTTTTCACTACCCTCCAGAATGGTCCCATCTAAGTGGCTACCCGCCACATCAGTCCTGTTCATGTCACAGGCAGACTACCCTCCAGATAATTTCCACCCATCTGCCCTGCCTACTGGTTGTAGTCCACCTCAGAGTTCCCTGCAGCCTCCTCCTGCTTTCCAGTTGCACAGCTGCCCACCTGTGGTCTCCTGCTTCTACATCTTTCAGAACCAAGGCCCACCGTACTTGACATTCTGGCATTCCTAGTGACTTGAAGCGATGTCCGGACCCAACCCCTTGATGAAGTGGCACTGTTACAACGGCTGCCTCAGTCCTGTTGTGCTGATTCTCCCACTCTCGACCACAATCCCATTCCAAGAGTCCTCTGCATTCCCTGATGCTCCCAGACTTTCGCGCCCCTCCCAGTATCCCGACTCTCACATGCACCAATATCCCCAAATCTGAGTCTCGTGTTACTTTGTGCTCTGCTTTCCATCTTGAATATGAACCTGCCTGCACCCTTTTCCCTTTCCCATTCCTGTTAATCCCAGAGATTCCTTGTCACTTCTGTCTGGACTTGCTGTCTTTGCCTGTAAGCTTATATATCAACTTTTACATGTAAAACCACTGCCTTGACCTGCTGACACTGTCTGCCAGGTTGTCTGCCTTTGTGTCCTTCCATTTGCTGCTTCGTACAGACTCCTTGACTCATACATGAATGTGTCCACACAGAGCCTGATGGTCTAAGATGGGCAGAGAGTACAGCAGAAGAGGAGTGGCTGTTCTATTTCATTTAATATGTACTACATGGCTCACTTCTATGACAATGAAAACATCATATTGATACACACTCTTATCCTCTGATGTCTCAATCAGTCTGAAAGCAGAAACCCTAGAATGGTGTCAGGAACATGAGTGCTGATTCAAACATTTAGGCTCAAGGTCACACACTTCTATACACAGACGTACACACTTAAAAGAGGAACAAAGATTCAAACAGCTTGGGCACATAACTTGATTGTGTCTGATAGCTGAGAGGCGTCTTAAAATACCATGAGGAGAATGTTTGACTGAAGACCAGTGATGACGTCAAGCTGAGCTGTTAATTCCTGGCACTATTTTGAACTCAAACCGGATGATATTAGTTCCTACCAGTGAGAATGTGTGCGTTAGTTCTGACAGGATAAAATATTGAGAGCAGCTTGGGGTAGCTCGGTCTGTGTGTTTATTTCAAGCCAAACCGACAGTAGTGACTGAGAATATTGTCAGAATATCAAGTTGTACTACAGGCAGCAGTTTGTCTCTATGATCCTCTCGCTCTTCTGTGACTACATGTTTGTCCTCGTTACTGTGATGATAAAGGTTACACTGCTTTGTAGAATGTGTAGACTACAATATAGTACAGTATTGAGTATATTTAAGATATCATTTAGAGAATATTGTAAATCCAAGAGGAAACTGACAGTTCTTTAATCTAATAGGCCGCAAGATTTTCACCTCACTTGTGCTCAGACCACACTCTGCTGTCTCTTCCTGTCAAACAAGTGATGTGTGCTTCACTCACTGCTCCACTGTTGCAGACCTTCATCTATCTCTCACTATAAGACAGTTGGGGCAGTCATCATTGTCCTTACTGGCTCCTCCATCAAAACATACCAGTGGCAGGAAGACACTTACAAATGGATGAACACATAATCTTTATTGCGTAAGAAGAGAGTTTGGCTAGAATGATAACTGCTGTCACCAACATGGCATACAAAAGCTGAAAGCATTTTCATATAATAGAGCGTCAGCTCCAGTTGCCTCTTGAGTCTATCTGGTTGAAGCATAGATAACATTTAGCTCCTGCTCTCTTCTTTTTGCTTTCGGTCGAATTGTCACTGCTGCGTAGTTCACGTCATCATCATGGCCCACATTCTGTGAAAACAGTATTAACAGTCTTAATATGATGAATCAAATATAACCCCTTCTAAATGACCTTAAGTTACAAATGGTACAATATTCTTAGTAAGACTCCCTTAAATTCATACTTTAAGGAGAACCTTTGCTGTGCCATTGCTAAACTAATGTCAGCTACTGTTGGTCTTTGTTAATGGATCAGAGAGGGGAACTGAGACGAGACATGTGAAAACGTCAATAAAGACTTATCCTTTGGACTTGCAGAAAATTGACCAAAGTCATTCACACATGAATCCAGAGTCCAGCAGCATTAAACTGTTTAAACAAATCATCCACAGGCTTGTATAGGCAACCAAGAGAGAGGTGGAAGGTATAATCTTCACATCGTGCCACAGTCTGCTCACATATGGCCAATAATAAGTGACTAATACATATGAATTGCTTCAAATTTTTTCTCAGCGTTCCTTTAAAGGATTGTGACAAATACGTTTACTTAGTGGGATATTTTACTCGCCAAAAATAAACTTCTTTGTGCTCTCTAGTGGACTTCAAATATAATTTGGTAATATCTGGACTAATCATCTGATATATAGACCTCATAGATGAAAATATACACTACCTACATACAAATACACAAGCCAATGTGGTCTGATGAATACAGTTCTGACTGTTTTTCGGTTCGGCTCTATCAAACAATATACAGTCAACAAAAGTATCAAAAGTGGAATCACCTCTCTTTGTTCTGGATTCTGGTCTTCCTTAACAGCTATGTGACACAAAGAAAACATTTGGTCAGTTTTCCAGCATACTGACAAAAGTTAACATGATTTCCACTTGAAACAAGACGGAGACAGTAACTGAAAAAGTACCTGTCTGAAGTTTCCTGACTTTCACAACCAGACCAACAATGACCAGTACGAGGACAACAGTCAAAGCACCCAGGATCACACTTGTCAGCATTGCTATTCCGTCAGAGTCGACTACAAGAAAGTTAATATAGGCTCAGCATTACTAACTGAATGTAGCTCAACTATTTGACCTGGAAATAATTGAAAACTTACTCTTACTCTTACTTTCACCCTCCCTGCCATCATCATGTGGCTCATCGCTGCCTTTAATAAAATAAAGACAACCTTTGTTTTGATTTTATTTTGACAGATTTCCACCAAAATGAAAAAGAAACAAAGAAAAAAAAGACTTTCTTGCATACAGGATGTTGTTTTCAGACAATAAAAAAAATTGTACAATATAAGCAGAAAAGAGCGATCTGAACAGAGAGAAGGAAAGAGAAAAAGACAGTAATCTTACCATTAACCTTTAAACGTATGGGAGTCAAAACTGGAATGCCATTTCTGAAAAATCCACAGTAATACAGTCCAGAGTCAGGTGAATCCACGTTTTTGATGTTGAGAAAGACAGTGGAGATGTCGGATTTCACTTCAAATTTCCTTTTTTCATATCCATCACAGGCTGTAACGTTGCTTCCATAATTCAACTTAACAACAATGCAGCTGATCTTGGTTCTGTTGACCAGTCTGGACCAGAATGTTTGAGTATCATAATTTGAAAGGTTGTTGCACTGCAGTGTGACTTTTTCACCAGGCTGAGCCTCCACAGTCTGATACTGAGAGACTGAGGCAGAGATCCAGCCTGAAACAAAAGCAGATAACAAAAAAAGGAACATGAACATTTTCCTTTGGATAAATGTTTAAATAAGTGAACAGTTATTAATTCCCAATACTCACTAATGCTGCAGAGACTCAAAGCTGCTATCAAAGTGAAGTTCTTCATGGCGCGTGTTGCTGTTACTCTGCAATGTCCGCAACTGAGCTGTGCTCCAGTCAGGGTGCTTTTAATGCAAAGAGGTGGGGTGTGTCTTAAGTTCCTTAACCTGTTCATCAAACTGACCACAAACCTGCTGCCAGGAACAAAAGAGTTGACGCAGAATGTTCCGTTATTCTTCCGATGGTGTTATTTTTACAATACAATGTATGATTATATAAGAATTTCAAATCTAATCCCATCATCCAATATCAGAAATGCAAACAATTTTTGTGTAACCAAAGCAATAAAAATGATCTCGACCATCAGATGGTTCTCAGGTTGTCCTTATATTTCCTTCCTTTTTATACAGTTGTGTAGAAGCAATTTACCCCCTTGTCTTCATGACTGTATCATCACCAGTGAACCAAATGGAGTGTTCTGCACAGGGAAACATTTTTTGTCTTTTAAGGTGGTACATGCTGGAGATGGTATTGGAGGTGTTTTTGCCAGGCTGACTAAAGATAGTGATTTTAGTTTCAGATTTACTAGATATTTTGAAAATAGCGGTTATACAGTGTTTAATAGTAGTAGTTGATCCTCATTATTTCTACTAAGACAGTATGGCATGCTTTACTGCAAAGATCCTTGTTTCCAACACTTTTATACATGCCATATTGAGAGCAGTTGAGTGGTTTGCTTCCCTTGCATCTTAAAAATTTGACAGTTCCTTCAACCATAGACAGACTTTTCTCCTGAATATGCTGGAAAGTGCCACATTTTTCCAGGGCGAGGCCGACACATCTTAAAAACAAAGCCATTAACCTTCAGACTCTGCTGGTGGAGGCTGTATCTGCATCCTGATTTGATTCCAACGTCCTTATTTTTGTGATTCTTTGCTGCCGTTACCATTCTCCATGTGTACCCCTGTTCCCCTCAGGTTTTCTGACCAACCGCCAGTAGACATTTCAGACTCCTCTACATCCTCCAATTTCTGCTCCCAGTGTGGAGCCTCTGTATCGTCAGCCACAGGCCTGTCTCCCATTGAGTTAGCCTCTGGTCCACTACCCTCTGGCCTGCACTTCAGTTACCTACCACACTTCCTGTCTCCCTTGTGCAGGCTCTTGCTGGATCTTCTGTTTATTGGTTTTCTCGGCTACCCTCCAGATCAGTCCTGTTCATGAAACAGGCATCCAGACCACCCTCAAGAGAATTTCCACCCATCTGCCCTCCCTACTGGTTGTCGTCCACCTCAGAGTTCCCTGACCACTTCCTCAAGCAGCCTCCATCTGTTTTCCAGTTGCACAGCTGCTCACCTGAGGTCTCCTGCTTCTACACCTTTCAGAACCAAGGCCCACTGTACTATATGTTGCTTTATCAGGTTTAAGCCAGTGAATGCTTCCTAGAGAGCATGACTTTGTATGTTCATCTAAGCAATGATGTTTTCACCAGGATGGACTGGCCAAGTGACGCAAGTGTTGGCCCTCACAGCTGGAATACACTCTCTGACAAAAAGTGGCACCAACAGGATGACACCTTTTTGGGGCTGTGCTTTCATTCAGGCTCTCTCAGTTATGTTTTCAAGGCTGCTCAGTTTGATAAGTCCTTGCTGTATCAACTTCTTCAAGACTCAGCTCCTTTTGTTTATCTGTACTTCTGAAGATGTACCATGAAGAAGGAAGGACGCCTGAACATGTCGTCCACACACTAATGAGATGCTGTTTTTGGCATTAGGGCCTAAACAATGTTAGTTGTGTTAGAGACTGACTCCAGTTAAGCCTTTGAAACATACAAAGCAAAGTATTTAAAACCTTTTTTCAAAGACTTCTACTGAAGCACATAACCAGTGTCAGTGTGAAAGTTGTGCAGCTTTTGCCGCCTGTGGTTTCAATACTGAGAAGTGAAGGCCAGTCTAACTGTTTTTGACCTCAGTGGAAAATAACGGGGGGAGGGGGCACAAGTCTTGTTGCACACCCACATGTGCACGCAAACACAGCCAGAGCTGCTTATTGAAACATTTTCAACATTTCAATTTGAATAAATTTACATCACCCCACCCACCTCCCAGCAGCCTCCCCTATATGGATATTCAACAATCATCAGTGTCTTTACAGTTCCCTCCTCCATCAAACGTCAAGTGGGTGTTTCTTTAATTCAGATAACCGTAATGTTGCTTTACCGCACATTAGCTGTAAATAAGTGGGCAGTGGCGAGGGTGTGTGTTTTCATCTAGGTCCTTCCCTGAACTCAGCACTCACTGATTCTAGTTCCTCCCCCAGCTCCATTCAGCAGACAACATGGAGGATAGCTGCTACAGTCAAGCTGATAAACAGTATCAACGGATAAATCCATACTTTATTCCTCAAAGTTAAAAAGTAATCTCTGAGCTCTACTCCTGTCGGTAAACAGCTCTGGATCAGAGCAGAATCTGGTGTCTAAAGGTTGATGTTGCTTTGAAAGTAAGGTACCCAAATAAGTGTGTCTGAAGCAGAGATTGACATAGAGGTCATAGGTAGTGCTGTCACTAGTTGTCTTTGAGAACAGCAGGTTGTGTGATGTTTGTGGCTGAAGTCTTCCTGTGGTGGGGACTTTATTTTTCATTCAGACAGACAATGATCGTCACCACAGAGAATCGGCTTATTCCATCGCTCCTATGTCCATTCAGTAGAAATAAACAGACTGACATTCTTTATTCAACACAATATAGGTTACTTTAAATGTTTACTTTTATACATTGCTGCAAAGCTTTGACCTGTGAGGCCTCCTGACTTACTGACACCACACTGTGCTGTCTCTCTCTTCTCCTCCCTCCATTTGACTCTCCCTATGAGTAGGTGTGACAGTCATCAATGTCCTTTGTGTGATATAGACTTTGGCCAATAAAGAAGAAGAGGCAACCATTATCAAAGCATGCAGATTGATATGTCTCCACTTGTGCATGGTCAAGGCAGCTTGCTCGAGCATGCGCCTGGACGGGTGAAGATAGAATCTTGCATGGATGGTGGTTTAAGAGCTGATGATTTTTGTGCATGCTCAGATGTTAAACTCTTTCTCCTGTTTTATCCCTCTCTCTGTGAGAACACTCACACATTACAGCGCTGCTGGGATATTAGGATGTGTGCTACAGCATGGGAAGTCTGTCAGCAACACATCCATCAAATGTGGCATCAAAACAAACTGTGTTAACTGTTGCATTTTTTTGTTGTTGTCTGCGTTTTTAGACCACACTCAGAGAGAAACGCCTTCAGAGAAAATAGAACTGATGTCTTCCTGTGGTTGAGACAGCTCTTTCGGCTGATACTGTACATACACGACTGTGGTGTGGCCTACACATAGTATTGATATTCAATGGAAAGATTCTGTGGTTTTATTCTTATCAGGGGATGTGAAGTGTGACAGGGCCTGTGCTCATCAGAAAAATGGTCAGATCGGTCGAAAGCAGCTTATGTGGCCATAGTGATTATTACTGTAGCAAAGGAGGAAGTCAGGTGACGTGGTATTAAGAGCAAACTGTATACTGTATACAGAAGGCTGGAGAATGAGGTGGATGAATGGGTAACACAAACACAGGACTCTGACCCAGGAGACCACTGAGTTATTTGACCTAAAACAGTGTGAAGATGTGTTGTCCATCAGACATGCTTGTTGGATGGTCCCCACGATGACTTTCTGACCTCAGATGAGGGGGATCTGTGTCCAACTTTTTCTCTCTCTCTCTCTTAAACCGCAGATCTGACATTCACACCCAGTTCAAGCCTTGATGGTTCAACTTTTTGTGGGTGAGAGAGGAGCCTGAATTTGAACCTCTCTCTTTTTTCTTTGTTCACACATGTATTTCTGTCAACTGTGTGAACTGCTGCAACTGATACGCCTGCCTTGTAGGACAGACTGATTAAAAATGCTCTCTAATACCCATATTGAAACAACATGGCAGTTCCCCTCATGTTAACAGCCAGCAACTGTGAGGCTGTTGAAAAGCACTTCAGATGATCGTAGTAACTAAATTCCTTGTATTTTTAAATCATTTTAACTGAGTTGAAGTCAAAAGTAATGTGACATTTTTTACATATGCATTGAGATTATCAAGTACATATCACTGTGATTATAATTGTAAAGTGTCATTCTGACTAGTCAACTTTTCACAAGCGTGACAGATGGGTGTCAGTCTGCCAGAAATGTGAAGATACAGATGTGATCCCTGATTCAGACTTTCAACACAGTGCAAGGTCCAACAAAAGGCATGTGGGTGTCATAAATATTCACAAGCACAACAAGCAAATACATTAAAATAGCTTTTATTTTTTTTTAATTCACGCATGTAACAGTTGAAATGTCCAGTTCATTTATTTCAGACTTCATTTCCACAGTGCGTTGATCTAACAGACCTCGCGGTTTTCCCTTCAGTTGTGCTCAGACCACACTGCGCTGCCTCTTCCCGTCAAACAAGTGAGGTGAACCTCACTCACTCCTCCACTGCTGCAGACCTCTATCTAACTATGCTCGATCTGGACAGTGACCAAGGTCAGACAAAACTAGCGAGAAACGATAAGACAAGCACAAGCAAAAGTCAGCGATTTAGTCATTTGGTTATTTGACCTTCTTGCAATAATAAAATGTAACTCCTCCCACCCAACAAAGAACACAACAGCAGATTTAATATGATAAAAGCATCAGTTGAACTCTGAACCCTTCTGAGTCTGTCTGCTGGCAGTATAAATGATATGAGTTTCCACTTCTCTCTCTGATGCAGGCCTCCTGCTTCTTACTGATGTCGGGTAAAATCTCACGGCTGCATCCTTTAGCTGATTAGAGAGCAGATTCTGTAGACAGTACACAGTTACACATGTCACACAGAAGATTTTGTTAGTAAAGCAGGATCATGACTTGGAGGGATGTTGATCTTCAACATGTGAAGACATGTGACAGTAAAGAAAAAAACTTGATTCACCTCACACTGTTGTGGATTATTTTCTTCAGTGGCAGCTGAATGATAGAGACAAGGGCACAAAGCAGTTTTGTAGTGTTTCATCATACTGACTCAGATTTTACCCAGAATTTGTAAAAACAATCAAGTGAAAATAAAACATTCTCTCGAAGTACCTTTCTGAAGTCTCCTGACTTTCACAACCAGACCGCTGATGATGATGACCAGTATAAGGAAAACAGTCAGAGCACCCACGATCACACTCGTCAGCATTGCTATTCCTCCAGACTCTCCTACAAGAGAGATCATTAAGTTGGAATCTAATTTCAAGTCAAACTTTTTCACCTACAAAAATTTCATAATCTGCAAAATGAAAGAAATCTTTATGGAATCTCACTTTTATCTCCGCTGTCCTCGTCACCAGGTGGCTCATTGCCGCCTTTTAAAGAAAAAGAGTAAGGATAAAAGTAGCCTTTTTGTTTTGACAGATTTACATCTTGGTTAAATTTAGTCAATGTTTCAATAGCCACTTTGTTTTTTGTGTTGTAACAAGACAATTATGGAAACACACAATACATATAAATGAACAACGAATGAAAAGACTAGAATGACCTTACCTTTGACATTTAAACGTGTGACACTGAAAGTGAAATTTCCACCAGTGTAAAATCCACAGAAATACAGTCCTGCATCAGATTTAGCCACAATATGGATTTTGAGAGAGACAATGTTGTTGCTGCTTCTCATTTCAAATCTCCCATTTTGAAATCCTTCGAAGTATTTAGCTTCATTAGAGTGGATCATGACAGAGACACAGCTGACCTCGGTTCTGTCGACCAGTCTGAACCAGAATATCACCGCACCATTGTTGTTGCACTGTAGTGTGACTCCTTCACCAGGCTGAGCCTCCACAGTCTGAGACCGAGAGACTGAGGCAGAGATCCAGCCTGAAACAAACAGCAGATAACAAACATGAAACATGAACATTTCCTTTACATAAATGTTTAAATAAGTAAACGGTAATATAATGGCAATACTCACTAAAGCTGCAGAGAGTCAAAGCTGCTATCAAGGTGAAGCTCTTCATGGCGCGTGTTGCTGTTACTCTGCAATCTCCGCAACTGAACTGTGCTCCAGTGCTTTCAGGGCGCTTTCAACCGAAGAGGTGGGGTGTTTTTTAAGTTGCTTATGCTGTTCATCAAACTGACCACAAACACGCTTTCAGGAAGAAAACGTGCTGGCGCAGAATGCTCTTCAGATATTCTTCAGATGGTTTTATTTCATAAAAATAACACCAATAGAAGAACAATAGAAGTGTTTGTTACATACAAAGATACAAAGATTATCAAATTTAATCTCATCATCCAATGTAAAAGATACACACAACTTCTGTTAGATCAGGCAATAAAAATGATCTCATCAGATCATCAGATGGTTCTGAAGTTGTCTGTGTATTCAAATCTTACATTTTTGTGTAAGTTGTCCTAATGTTTCCTTCCATTTCAGACAGCTGTGTAGAAGCAATTTTCATTCACCGCCTTGTGGCCATGACTGTATCATCAACAGTGAACCAAATGGAGGTGGTTCCACACAGGGAAACATTTTTCTGTCTTAGTATAAGGTGGTACATGCTGGAGGTGGTATTTTTGTTTTTGCCTGGCCGACTTGAGCTAGTGAAATTAATTTAGATTTTAACCACATTTTCAAAAAGTAACGGTTATACAGCCTTTTAAAGTCGTAGCAGCTGATATTGATTGATTCCATTACCACAGTATGGCATGCTTTACTGTAATGATGTTTCCAGCACTTTGATACTGTACATACCATATTGACAGTAGAGGAGTGATTTGCTTCCCTTGCAACTTTAGCCACATCTTTCCAGCGTGAGGCCGACACATCTAAAAACAGAGCCATCAACCTGGTGGAGGACACATCTGTATCCTGATTCGTTTCCCACTTAGCCCATTTTTCTGAAGCTTTGCCGCCATTGGCATTATCCATCCGTCCCCCAGATGCCCTCTGGATTTCCAGACCAGTCATTCCAGACTCCACTGCATCTTCCAATTTCTGCTCCCAGTCTGTAGCCACTGTATCATTGGCCATTAGCCTCTTGCCTGCACATCACTTACCCAGCCCACTGCCTGTCTCCACCTGTCTCCACCTGTGCATCCTCCTTCTGTTGTCGGGTTCTCTTGGCTTACCTCCAGAGTGGTTCCACCTAAGTTGTAACACTCCAGATCAGTCATGTCTATGTCACAGGCATCCGGACCACCCTCCAGAGAAACTCCTCTCATCGGCCCTGCCTTCTTGTTGTAGTCCATGTTAGAGTTCCCGGCAACTTGCTCAAGCAGTCTCCTCCTGCTCTTCAGATGCACAGCTGCTGACCTGAGCTCTGCTGCTACCCAGACCCACTCTACTTAAGGCGGTACACACTACAGGATAATCGGAACGATTTTCATCCCGATTTCCCCCTTACGATCAATGCCAGCCAAGGCCCGATTATCTGATGTTTGCAAATGACATCGTGTCCTCCAACTCGCGCTGTAACGCATACAGCCCACACTCTCGCCGTCTCCATGACTTTTTACACAGTTGTTTTGTTTTGTTTTTGTTTTTTTCAGCCTAAAACAACCACCACTGCATCTTCCGCTTCGTCCACCATGTTTGTTTAAACTGAAGTCCTGTTTGACCATGCGAGATTTGTAATATTGAGCCTGAAGAACCTGATACTCTGCTGAAGAATTAGTTAGTGTGTGGTGTGCACTACGGAGAACGCCACACATTATAAGATCAACAGAGAGAGATCTAGTGTGATCTGTCTGTTGTTGTCATCAAGTGTGTGGTCTCCTAATCTGTGAAGGTTTGAAAAATCCTGTAGTGTGTACCTGCCATCAGTATTTTTTAAACCAAAACAATCATTCTGCTATAGCAACAGAAAGAACAACATCAAAGCAGAAAATCTAAGGAGAATGCACAAAGCCCCGGTGATGTCATGAATTTTAGAATGTTCAGATGCTATAAATGTAGGACCTGACTTTATAGATTCATTTGTAACCAGACCGTCACCATGAGAGGAAGGAAAAGCAGAAAAGACTGCGGTACCGAAGAAGGAGGCAGGATGAGAGATCGCTCTCGGGGAAGGAGAAGAAAGAGAAGCGTGAGCAAAGAGGACACAAAGGCCCAGCAGAGTGGGGAAAAAATGGCCGAGAAGAAGAAAGAGACTAAGAAGGTTCTAGAAAGTACCACGACTTCGGATCAAACCCTAGCTGACAAGCCGAAAGAGGACACCAAGGAGGTCGCCTCTGCCATTAAAAAGACAGGGACTCCTCTGGAGATGGAGCGCCACTGCTGGCAGCTAGACACCTGACTGCTGGACGAGACGGACGAATCCAAACCTCTCTTTGAGGATCAGATGGAGGAGCAGATGGACAAGGAAAGTACATCCCTCATTCAGGCCACCAAGGGCTGCAAGCAGACTGTGCAGGATATGCAACAGGAAGAAGAGGAGCCTGTGAAAAGACCCCAGGCTTCCCATCGAGTCCAGAAAGGAGGACAGAACAGAAAGGAAACCAGGAAGATCGCAGCTGCCCTGAAAAAGGCAGAGGATCTTCTGGAGACTGAGCGCCTCTGCTGGCTGCAGGAGAAACTCTCATTGCTGGAGGAGATGGAGAAATCTGCAGCTCTCTATGAGGCTCAGCTGGACGAGCAGAAATGCAAGAACAAAACCCTCGCGGCTGCTCTGAAAAACGTTGAGCAGAAGCTGGAGAGTCATCAGGTTGAGTGGCAGGAGGAAAAGAAATCCCTCATTCAGGCCACAGAAGGCTTCAAGAAGACTCTTCAGGATATGCAACAGGAAGCAAAGGAGGCTGTGGAAAGATCTCAGGCTTCCCTTCAAGCCCAGCTCGAGGAGCAACGAGAGGAAACCAGGAAGATCGCAGCCTCCCTGGAAAAGGCAGAGGATCTTCTGGAGACTGAGCGCCTCTGCTGGCAGCAGGAGAAAATCCCCCTGATGGAGGAGATGGAGAAATCTGCAGCTCTCTATGAGGCTCAGCTGGAGGAGCAGAGATGCAAGAACAAAACCCTTGTGGCTTCTTTACGGAATGTTGAGCAGAAGCTGGAGAGTCATCAGATGGAGTGGCAGCAGGAAAAGACATCCCTCATTCAAGCCACAGAGGATCTCAAGAAGACGCTGCAGGAAAAGGAGCAGGACTGGGAGGAGAAAGAAAGCTCCTTGAGGTCCCAACTGGAAGATCTCCTGAGCAAGAAGAAGAAAAAGAAGAAGTGGTACAGATGGTTCTTATGTTTGGCCTGATTCATGTTCAGGAACTGTGACTGAATCAAACACACGCCTGAGCTATAGGTGGTTTTCCCCGGGTGCTCCGGTTAGCCAACCTTTATTAAAGAAGAAATTCTTTAATAAAAACTGAAAAAAAAGTTCAATTAGTTCAGGCGTGTGAAACCGGGTACCGGTTCCTGATCTGGGTCTTACTTTCTATACTTCTAAATGAACCATTAAAATGTCCATTAGTCTTTGCACCATCCACACCAAAAGGATCGCCATCGGCCGGTCGAGATCACAACAACACAAAGGCTCTTTTAAGAGCCACCTGACAACACCAGACTATACAGTATCAGTAGAACCAGTACCCATTCCTGATCTGGGTCTGCAAGGGACTCCATCTAAGTTTTCAACGCTAATTGTACTTTGCCGCTGAAATGGTGAGCTTTGAAGGCTTTCTTCTGTGAGCCAGTCACGTCACCATGGCAACTACAGGAACCACACCACCCCACAGCGACAAAGCGATAAGATGGCTAACCACTTGTACACCTAGTAATACTAGTTCTAAGAGTATCTTTTGATTTTAATCCATGTAGCTACATTTGTTTTCGTCATAATTTGAACCAGAATAAAACAAGCCAAAGGCATTTCTTAACAGAACATTATTGTATATCATGAGTTACTTATTTCATCAAATGGCTATAACAGCTTTCAACCTCTCCTTGTCCCTCATACTTTGAGCTACAGACAACATTCCAACTTTTAAAGAGGAGTAACAAGACTATTCAGAATCAGAAATCCTTTAATGTCCCGCAGTCAGGGAAATGTTTGTCGCAACAGCAGAATATTATAAGAACAGAAAATAATGAGGCCCCTGCATTTCTATAAAATTCATTGCGGTTCTCCATGCATCCACCAAACCCTATACTATCCCACTCCTCCCAGTATCCTGACTCCACTGTGTGTCTCATGTAACTTTGTGCTCCCCTTTCCAGCCTCCTGAATATGTACCTGCCTTCACCCTTTCCCTTTCCCATTCTGTCAACCCTCCCCAAAATTCCTTGTCACTTCTGTCTGGACTTGCTACCTTTGCCTCTATGCTTACATATAAACTTTTAAAAGTAAAACCACTGACTTGACCTGCTGACCCTGCACAAATGTGTCTGACCAAAACCTGATGGTCTAAGATGGACAGAGAGTACACCAAGGGGGTTTTCACTGTTCTATTTAATGTACCATGTCGTGCATGGCTTACCTTCATGATAATTAGAAACAACAATGTGATGCACACTCTTATGCTCTGGTGTCTCAATGGGTCTGGTGCCTCATCCACTCACTTGGAAAAGGTAGGAGGAAGCTGAAACCCTGCAGTGTTGTCAGTTGTGGTCACAGCCTGGCTTAACCAGCTTCAATCACCCCTTCAAGTAAGCATGCAAAGATCCAGGATGGGTTGTGTGTTTGACCAGTATACCCTCTTCCTTGTCTTTTGCTGGGATCAGGAGGAGGATCAGACCCTCTTCCTTGTCTTTCACTGAATGAATTTTACTTTTAATACATTCTGTTTTTAAGTCATAGCACATATTTTCATGCTATGCTATCATAGTTAGAATATTCAGTGTTTATATTGTTGTCCTGTATAACCTCTACACAGCTCCAGAGACTAGTTTTTTTCTCAGTCAGAATTCGCTGCTTCATTTCAGATTCTTTTATTAGAAAGCTTTGATCTAACAGGCATCAAGTTTTTCACCCCTGTTGTGCTCAGACCACATTGTGCTATCTCTTCCTGTCAAACTAGTGATGTGTGCTTCACTCACTCCTCCACTGTCAGAGACCTTAATCTACCTCTCACTATAACGCAACCTGGGCAGTCATCATTGTCGTTACTGGTTCCTCCATCAAAACATACCAGTTGTAGGAAGACACTTACAAATGGATGAACACATGATCTTTATTGCGTAAGAAAACAGCTTGGCTGGAATGGTAACTGCTGTCACCAACATGGCATTTTCATATAATAGAGCGTCAGCTCCAGTTGCCTCCTGAGTCTATCGGGTTGAAGCATAGATAACATTTGGCTCCTGCTGTCTTCTTTTTGCTTTCGGTCGAATTGTCACTGCTGCGTAGTTCACGTCATCATCACGGCCCACATTCTATGAAAAGAGTATTAACAGTCTTAATATGGTGACTCAAATATAACCCCTTCTAAATGAACTTTAGCTACAAATGCTACACTGTTCTTTGTAAGACTACCTTAAATTCATACTTTAAGGAGAACGTTTGTTGTGCTGGAAGCTGGTCGTTAATGTTACAAACACCATTTCTAAACTAAAGTCAGCTACTGTTGCTCTCTGTTAATGGATCAGAGAGGGGAACTGATATGAGGCACTTGACAACGTGCAGGAAGACACGTCCTTTGGACTGGCAGAAAATCAACCAAAGTCCTTCAAACATAAATTCTACAGCTTAAACAAATCATCCACAGGCTTGTATAGGCAACCAAGAGTGACGTGGGCACGGCCTTATTTTCACATCATACTACAATCTGCTCACATATGGCCAACAAAAAGTGAATACTACATGTAAATTTCTTCAAATTGTTACTCAGAGCTCCTTCAAAGGATTGTGACAAATAAATTCACCATGCGGGACATTTTATATGCCAAAAATAAACTTGTTAGTGCTCTCTAGCAGACCTCAAATGTTATTTAGACTAATCAGCCAATATTCTTGGCAAATATATATAGTACATATATAAAAATAAAGTGATTTGTAAGTGAGAAATGAATGTGAGCCCAAACAATACAGTTCTGTCTGTTTTTCATTTTTGCAATACAATATATAAAACTATATAATACTAAATTTGGACTCACCTCGTGTTGCTCTGGATTCTGGTTTTCCTTAAGAGCTATGTGACAAAAAGAAAACATCTGGTCAATTTTCCAGCATATTGACAAAATGTAAAAAAAATTCCACTGGCAACAAGACATAGTAACTGAAAAAGTACCTGTCTGAAGTTTCCTGACTTTAATAACCAGACCGATGATGACCAGTACGAGGACAACAGTTAGAGCACCAAGGATCACACTTGTCAGCATTGCTATTCCATCAGACTCTCCTACAAGAGAGATCATTAAGTTAGAATCTAATTTTAACTTGAATGTTTTGAGACAAATTCGAACTAAAAATTGAGGTTTAATTGTTTCATCTTCAAACATGTCATAGTCTGCAAAATGAAAGAAATCTTCAGTAGAATCTCACTTTTATATCCGCTGTCCTCGTCACCAGGTGGCTCATTGCTGCCTTTTAAAGAAAAATAGTACGGATAGAAGTAGCCTTTTTGTTTTTACAGATTTACATCTTGATTAAATTTAGCCAACGTTTTAATAGCCACTTTGTTTTTTGTGTTGTAATAAGACAATTATGGAAACACACAATACATATAAATGAACAACGAATGAAAAGACTAGAATGACCTTACCTTTGACATTTAAACGTGTGACACTGAAAGTGAAATTTCCACCAGTGTAAAATCCACAGAAATACAGTCCTGCATCAGATTTAGCCACAATATGGATTTTGAGAGAGACAATGTTGTTGCTGCTTCTCATTTCAAATCTCCCATTTTGAAATCCTTCGCAGTATTTAGCTTCATTAGAGTGGATCATGACAGAGACACAGCTGACCTCGGTTCTGTCGACCAGTCTGAACCAGAATATCACCGCACCATTGTTGTTGCACTGTAGTGTGACTCCTTCACCAGGCTGAGCCTCCACAGTCTGAGACTGAGAGACTGAGGCAGAGATCCAGCCTGAAACAAACAGCAGATAACAAACATGAAACATGAACATATCCTTTAAATAAATGTTTAAATTAGTAAACAGTAATATAATGGCAATACTCACTAAAGCTGCAGAGAGTCAAAGCTGCTATCAAGGTGAAGTTCTTCATGGCGCGTGTGGCTGTAACTGCGCAATGTCCGCAACTGAACTGTGCTCCAGTGCTTTCAGGGCGCTTTCAACCGAAGAGGTGGGGTGTTTTTTAAGTTGCTTATCCTGTTCATCAAACTGACCACAAACGCGCTTTCAGGAAGAAAACGTGCTGACGCAGATTGTTAAGACATTCTTCAGATGGTGTTATCTTTTGAAATACAATAGAAGTTTTTGATACGTACAAATGACACATCAAAACTTTTATGCAAGTTCTTCAAATCTAATCCCATCATCCGGTACAAAAGTTACACACAACTTTTGTCAGACCAGGCAATAAAAATGATCTCATCAGCTCATTAGATTGTTGCCTGTATGTTTAAAGCTTACATTTTCGTGTAAGTTGTCCTAATGTTTCCTTCCATTTCAGACAGCTGTGTAGAAGCAATTTTCATTCAACGCCTTGTGGCCAGGACTGTATCATCACCAGTGAACCAAATGGAGGTGGTTCCACACAGGGAAACCTTTTTCTGTCCTAGTATACGGTGGTACATGCTGGAGGTGGTATCTTTGTTTTTGCTGGGCTGACTTGAGCTAGTGAAATTAATTTCAGATTTTAACCAGCTTTTTAAAAAGAAATTGTTATACAGTCTTTTATAGTAGTAGCTGATATTGATTGTTTCCATTAACACAGAATGGCATGCTTTACTGTAAAGATGTTTCCAACACTTTGATACTGTACATACCATATTGACAGCAGAGGAGTGGTTTGCTTCCCTTGCAACTTTAGCCACATCTTTCCAACGTGAGGCCGACACATCTAAAAACAGAGCCATTAACCTGGTGGAGGAACCATCTGCATCTTGATTTGTTTCCCACTTAGCCCATTTTTCTGAAGCTTTGCCACCATTGGCATTATCCATCCGTCCCCCAGATGCCCTCTGGATTTCCAGACCAGTCATTGCAGACTCCCCTGCATCTTCCAATTTCTGCTCCCAGTCTGTAGCCACTGTATCATTAGCCTCTGGGCTGCCTCCCACTTAATTAGCCTCTCGCCTTCTCCTCAGTTGGCTATCCACTGGCCTGCAAGCCTCCTGCCTGCACATCAGTTACCCAGCCCACTGCCTGTGGAGACTCCTGGTGGATCATCTAGCCTCCAGAGTGGTCCCACCTAAGATGTAACACTCCAGATAAGACCTTCATGATAATTAGAAACAACAACGTGATGCACACTCTTATCCTCTGGTGTCTCAATGGGTATGATGTAGGAGGAAGCTGAAACCCTTGAATGGTGTCAGTTGTGGTCGCAGCCTCGCTTAACTGGCTTCCAGTACCCTTTAAAGTAAGCATGCAAATAGAATGCAGGCCAATGAAGCTATCCAGGCAAAGATCCAAGATGGGTTGTATGTTTCACCAGGGAACATCCAGAGTAGGCCCCAGGGAGTGGCCCGGGAGTCATTGACAGACCAGCTCGTGTGGGGAGCCAGCCAGCCAGCCAGCCAGCCAGCTAGCCGGCAACAAGTGTCATGTTCCTCGATTTAAAAAAAAAAAAAAAAAAAGCATTTGATGTTGTTTTGGACCATAATCATATAGTAATCATTAACCTGAAC